>NC_140521.1:23062730-23084764 GCF_964339955.1 Pipistrellus hanaki | reverse complement strand
GTTTACCCTCCTGGGTGGGAGGGAAAAGGATTCTCTTCCCACATCCTCTCCAGCCCCGTCTCCATCTGTGAGGGGACCCGGCAGCCCACCTCCCAGCTGGACCCCTCTCCCCGCACGCGCAGTGACTTCATTATCAAGGTAAATGTCTCCCCCTGGGAACTGGTTTGAACAAACCACTTTCGTTCTGGGTCTCTCTTTCCAACAGTTTTGAAAGTCCACTGTCTTACCCAGGGGGCTGTCAGCTCAATGGAATACAAGCAATGGAGATGCCAGGCCGGTGTGGCTCAGTGGTTGAGCATTGACCTATGAACCAGGAGGTCAAGGTTCAATTCCTGGCCAGGGTGAACACCTGGGTTGTGGGCTTGATCCCAGTGTGGGGCCTACACGAGGCGGCCGATGGACGATTCTCTCTTATAACTACTGTTGTTATCTTTCCCTCCCTCTTTGAAATCAATAAAAATAAAATAACAAAACCAATAGAGACAAAGGGCTGGCTACGGACTGAGGCTGGGGCGGGAGTGAGCTGCCTGCGCTGGGGAGTAACCAAGCGGCCAGGGTGAAGATCGCGGTGGGCACCGCCGCCAATCCGACACCAGAAATCCGACACGGAGGAGCCCTGACCCCTGGGGCGCCGCCGGTGCTCAGCGCTATGAAAGGCGGAGGCAAGGCGCCCGGTTTGGCAGCCGGGGGACCCCCAGACCCGCCGGCCTCGCCGGTGGACGGGTGAAGGGCGGACCGGGCTCTGGGACAGAGGAGAGGCGGTGCCAGGGCGGCTCCGAGGACCGCTGCCCTCTGCCCGGGCCCAGCCCATCCTCTGGGCGAGGAGACTGAGGCTCCGCCCCGCCCCGGCAGAGAGGGGGCCCAGGGCCGGTGCGGGGCCGCCCTCCACCGCCGGGCGCCGCGTGCGCGGGAGGCGGGGAGAGAGGGCGGGGCGGCCCGTAACCTGAGCGCACGGAGGGGGCCGCGGGGAGGAGGAGGGGGAGGAGGGACCGCGGGGGAGGGGCCGGGGAGGAGGGCCGGGGAGGAGGAGGAGGGGGAGGAGGGACCGCGGGGGAGGCGCCGGGGAGGAGGGCCGGGGAGGAGGAGGAGGGGGAGGAGGGACCGCGGGGGAGGCGCCGGGGAGGAGGAGGAGGGGGAGGAGGGACCCCGGGGGAGGCGCCGGGGAGGAGGAGGAGGGGGAGGAGGGACCGCGGGGGAAGCGCCGGGGAGGAGGAGGAGGGGGAGGAGGGCCCCCGGGGGAGGCGCCGGGGAGGAGGGCCGGGGAGGAGGAGGAGGGGGAGGAGGGCCCCCGGGGGAGGCGCCGGGGGCGGGCCGAGCAGCGGGGACTCGGGAAGCGGCTGTCCCGGCCGCCGGCACCGCGCGGTCCGGAGGTGAGTGGCGCCCGCGGGGCCGGGATGGGGCGTCGCGGGGGCGCCCGGTTCTGCGGGGAGGCGGGGGGGGGGGGGGGCTCCCCGGTTCTCCAGGTCCGGACCTTCCCCGGGGTCCGTCCTTCACCCGCGAAGCGGGCGTGGACTCTGGCTCGGGCGGCAGGTCTTGGGGGAGCCCGGGTCCGAGGGGGGTTTGGGGGGAGCCCGGGTCCGAGGGAGGCCCCCCCCCTCCCCCCCCCCCCCCCCGCCGCTGGCACCCAGGGCGGCGCGGAGGAGGCGCGGGCGGGGGACGGAGCCCAGAACCGCAAAGCCACTTTGTTCGCGGGCAGAGCCGGTCTCCCCGCGGAGCTCGCCCGGGTCCGGGTCCGGGTCCGGGTCCGGGGGGACCTCCGCCACCCACCCTGGGGCCCATTCTGGAGACGAGGGTCAGGCCAAGACGTGGCCGAGTGGACCGCCTGGCTCCCAAGCCTCCTGCCCCGCACCCAGGGGGGGGCCTGGAAGGGGCGGGCGGGCCGTGGCTCCTCGGGGCTGCCGCCCTGGGCCTGGCACCCTGGGCCTGGCACCCTGGGCCCTGGCACCCTGAGCCTGGCACCCTGAGCCCTGGCACCCTGGGCCCGGCACCCTGAGCCCTGGCACCGCCCTGAGCCCTGGCCCCGGGCCTGAGGGCTGCCCTGGGCTGGGAGCTGCGGGGACCTCAGGTTTGCATGGAGCTCGGCGGACAGGCGCCAGCGCAGCGGCTGCCTCTGAGGAGGTGGCCTCCCTGCCCCCCTCTGCTGGGTGACCTTGAGCTTGGCCCCCGTGTCCCCTGTGAAACGGGGCGGCATGAGGCCACCCAGGGCTGCGGTGCGGGCGGGCGGCCGGTGCGGGCCGGGCAGCCTGGCGCTCAGAGCCCGGCGCTGGCCGTGGTGTCTGCTGGTGGTGCTGCCGCAAACGCCAGAATGAAAAGGGGTGAGGGAGGGGTGGGCCAGTTCCGCGTTCCTGCCGTTCTTTCTGTCGGAGTAACAGTGGGAGCCAGAGGGGCGGGGGACCCTCTTTCCCGCCTTCACTGGTGAACTGGGGGGGCCTCCCAGACAGGTGCCAAGTGGCACTCCTGGCCGTCAGGCTCACGTGTAAAGCCAGGTGGCCATCGTGCAATGGAGTAAGTGCCCGGCCGGCGGGCTCAGCGCGACCTGTGAACCAGGAGGTCCCGGTTCGGTCCGGTCAGGGCACAGGCCCGGGTTCGGCTCCATCCCCAGTGTGGGGCGTGCAGGAGGCATCCGATCTATGATCCTCTTTCTTTCTTTCTTTTTTTTTTTTTTAAATATATTTTATTGATTTTTTACAGAGAGGAAGGGAGACTGATAGAGAGTTAGAAACATCCATGTGAGAGAAACATCGATCAGCTGCCTCCTGCACACCCCCTACTGGGGATGTGCCCGCAACCAAGGTCCATGCTCTTGACCGAAATCGAACTCCGGACCCTTCAAGCCGACACTATCCACTGAGCCAAACCGGTTTCGGCTATGATTCTCTTTCATCATAGATGTCTCTATCTCTCCCTCTCCCTTCCTCTACAAAATCACTAAACATTTATATATTAGAAAAGAGAGAGAGAGAAATGGAGTAAGGTGAGTAAACTTTGGGCTTGTAGAGTCAGGAAATTGTTCGTTTGTGTGGAGTGTGATGTAAACAGGAAGGGGGAGGGGTCAGAGAGGCAGGCCCAGGTCCCACCCAAGCCCCAGTGTCCAGGCTGGGGTGAGGGGGTGCGGAGGGGGGCATGCTGGGTGTGTGGTCTGGAAAGGGGGCCAGGCAGGGAGGCCGGTCCGGAGATGGTCCAGGGAGAGGTGTGAGGCCGGTGGGAACGGGGAGGTGCCTGGAAGGAGACGCAGGAGGACGAGTGCACAAGGCTGCCGCCCTGGGCCTGGCGCACAGTAGGTGCTCTGTGGCCTAGCTGAGCGACTGAGCACATCACTCTGAGACGGGGAGTCTTTTTTTAAAATATGTTTTTTATTTTTATTTATTTTTAAAAAAATATATATTTTATTGATTTTGTACAGAGTGGAAGGGAGAGGGATAGAGAGTTAGAAACATCGATGAGAGTCATCGATCAGTTGCCTCTTGCACACCCCCTACTGGGGATGTGCCCGCAACCAAGGTACATGCCCTTGACTGGAATCGAACCCGGGACCCTTCAGTCCCCAAGCCGACGCTCTATCCATTGAGCCAAACCGGTTTCGGCTGAGACGGGGAGTCTTTTAAGCTCCGTTGTCTGTTCCTGGAGGGAGGCCCACGTGACATGGGCATCTCTCCCCTCCCCGGCCCCTGGCCTGCTGCCTCCTTCAGGCGCCCCGTGTGATTCTGGGAAAGACGCTCCAGGTGCCCAGGGACCAGCTCCGCGTCCTGTCCCAGGACCTGGGCCTCCGGACCGCTCCGCATCACTCCCTGGGAGAGGAATTCACCTGTTAACGATTAATTCAGATCTCTTGAGATACCTCTGACCGGCTCTGAACTCGGGGTACAGGTTCTGCCTGGCTGGTTGTCGTCATGACGATGAGAGCGGGCATCATTGAGCACTCACTGTGCGCGGCGCGGGGCCAGTGTCCTAGCCCTCGGAGCGCAGCACTGGGATCGCACCCGGTTTGGAGAGGGAGGAACAGGTCTGAGCAGCGGCGTCGTGTGCTCAGGATCTCTCAGCTGGGAAGGGGCAGGCTGGGATCGGAACTCCATGCGTCTGATTTCAAAATCCACGCCCTCCGGCCCCAGGGAGGCCCGTCCGTCTGCCTGGGTCCAGGTGGTGAGATGTAGCATAGAGACGCCAGAACGGCTCAGACAGACGTGGGCTCAGCCCTGGGCTGCTCCGCCCTCACAGGGGGGCTCAGGCCGGTCACCTGACCTCTCAGCCTCAGTTTCCTCTCCTGTCAAATGGGCTCCCAGCTCCCCCTTCGCCAGGACGGACAGGGCACACAGCGGGGCTCTGCCATGCCACCTCCTCCCTCCTCCTGCCCCCTGGGAGCCCCGGGAGCCAGGCGGGCGGGGGGAGGGAGCAGGGGCAAATCCAGACTTGTGTTTGGACAAAGGACGATGCCTCTCACCCGTGAAATATTTACGAGCATCAGCTCGCGCCAAAGCTGCCTTCCCCGCGTTCCTGGTTGAATGCGTAAACCGGGCTCCGGCCCCCTCTCAGCAAATCCCCTCTCCTGGGGCCTCGGTTTCCTCGTCGGTAAAATGGGGGTGTTGGTAGCGCCTGCTTGGGGCGTGGTTGTGGACTGTCCTCAACGCACCAGTGACTGTTTAATTTATAACCAGTGCCTCGTGCGCGATGCTAACTTCGTGGTGTCATACCTTGCCTCTTGGAGGTGGCGGGGGGCAGGAAGGCGGGGATGGGGGTGGGGGCAGGAAGGTGGGCTTCCCTTTTACAGCCGAGAAGACAGACTCAGAGAGAAGCAGTTGGCCAGGATGGCTGCTGGCTGCTGGCAGAGCTGGAATGGAAGCCAGAACCTAGTGACGGCCCCTTGGGTCCCCGCAGGCCCAGTGACCGGCCCAGCGTCCTTCCGGAAAGCCACCCCTTTGGGGTCTGCCCCACCTCGGCTCACTCTCAGCTCTGCCACTCACTGCTGTGTGACCTCAGGAAGTGGCTTAACCTCTCTGTTTCCTGGGCCGCCACCTGGGGGTTGCTGGAAGTCAGAGCCCTGCCAGTGTGCGGGCGATTCGGGGTATTCCAGCCGCCACCCTGCCCCGCCCAGGGCGCCCCCTGCCCAGGGCACCCCCTGCCCTGGTGGTGTTGGGTCCCACGAGCTGGCACCCAGACGGGTGGGCACAAGGACGGGAGGCCAGGCCTCACGGTCATTGCGACTCCGACTTCCTTCTGCCTGGAGCCCTTCCTGGTCCCGCTTCTCTGCCCGCCGGCCTCGGCTGACCGCGTGGCCAGGGAGGGCGCCCGCCTCTGAGCAGGTCTCCCGGGGTGCGGGCGGGTCACAGAGCACACGCTGGGGCCCGGGGGCCTCCCGGGCTGCTCCCGATGAGCTCAGGGACAGGAAAAGCCACAGAGAGGTGGGGCGCGGAGCGGGTGACAGGCGGCCAGCGGGTGCTCCTCCTTTCCTCGGTGAGTAACGGCCGCCGCCGCCGCCCGCCGCACACAAAGGCGCTCAGTCTCCCGGCGCCTGCTTTTCCTGAGGGCGGAGCGGCCTGGGCCACACTCCGCTGTCCAGGAGGCTGTCCACTGCGGGGACAGCTCCGTGTGCGTGTGTGTGTATGCGTGTGCATGTGTGTGTGCGTATATGTGTACGCGCATGTATGTGCGTGTGTGTGCGCGTGTGTGTATGTGTGCGCACGCATGTGCTTGCACTTCCAACATACACCGCAGAGGAGACCCCAGCGGGCACCGCCGGGGCCCCAGGGGGCCGTGGCTGCTCACTCTGCCCTCCTTGGCGCAGACGAGAGGTGTGAAACGGAGTGGATGAATGAACGGAGGAAGGGGGAGGAGGGAACGGGCAGACCCACACGGCGGGCTCAGAAACACGCCCGCTCACGCCAGGCCCTGGCTCCTGACCGTGAGCCTGGGTGTCCCGCCTGCCGAGCCCCAGCTTCCCCAGTGGCCAGAGGGGCCTTGAGAGCCCTCGCCCTCAGGGCTGGTTCCGGGGCCGCTCAGCCGGGCCTGAGGGAGAGCTGGTGGCCGGTCCGGGGTCCGCCGGAGGGCTGTCTGCCGGGGCCGCTGCGTGCAGGCCTGTCCGGGCCCGGCCTCGGCGGTGGCCAGAGCAGAGGGGCCTGTCCTCCCGAGCTCGTGTCTGAGTTCCCGGCGTCCACGGCAGCCCCGGCGGCCGACACTCCTCGGGGACCGGACCGCGGTGGGCTCCGCGGAGGGGGAAGCGCCGCCTGGGGCCGCACCCGCGCAGCGGCAGACCGGAGTCCGGGCCGTCCGTCCGTGTCCTCCCTCCTCACGTGATCCCGTGTCCTCCCTCCTCATGTGATCCCGTGTCCTCCCTCTTCACGTGATCCCATGTCCTCGCTCCTCACGGGATCCCGTGTCCTCCCTCTTCACGTGATCCCGTGTCCTCCCTCCTCACGTGATCCCGTGTCCTCCCTCCTCACGGGATCCCGTGTCCTCCCTCTTCACGTGATCCCGTGTCCTCCCTCCTCACGTGATCCCGTGTCTTCCCTCCTCAGGGGATCCCGTGTCCTCCCTCTTCACGTGATCCCGTGTCCTCCCTCCTCACGTGATCCCGTGTCTTCGCTCCTCACGTGATCCCGTGTCCTCCCTCCTCACGTGATCCCGTGTCCTCACTCCTTACGTTAGGGGTGTCGAACTCAATCAGAGAAGGGGCCAAAATCTAAAATCCAGCCTAAATCGCGGGCCGAATGGTTTACTGAACAGTCATAAACTGACAAATGTCATAAACTGACAGCGGAGTGCAGTGATGACAGCGCGGTGCGGGCCACATTGCAAGGCCTGGCGGGCTGGATTTGGCCCACGGGCCTTTTGTTTGACACATGTGCCTTACGTGATCCCGTGTCCTCGCTCCTCACGTGATCCCGTGTCCTCGCTCCTCACGTGATCTCGTGTCCTCGCTCCTCACGTGATCCCGTGTCCTCGCTCACGTGATCCCGTGTCCTCCCTCCTCACGTGATCCCGTGTCCTCGCTCCTCACGTGATCCCGTGTCCTCGCTCCTCCCGCGGTCCCTGAGTCCCCAGGGGCGGCCCCTCGCAGGTGGCCCCGGCCCTTCATGGGCCGGAAGCGCCAACTCAGATGGGTTTATTTATTTACAATAATTCCTGGAGGCCCTGTAGGTCCGGAGGGACGGAGGCTCGGCGGGGAGGCCGTTGTCCAAGCTCACGGCCTGCGGCGGCTGAGGGCTGGTTCCCGTAGACCGGAGGGTGGCGCCCTGGTCTGTGTGCGTCTCGTCCCCCAGGGACCCCTGCCCACGGCGTCACTGCCCTCCCAGCCCCCAGCAGCACCGCCGCCGCTCCCCGGGCTGCGGTGCTGGCGTTTCCCTGGGTGCAGGCCTGGCACACGCGGCGCCGGCTGCGTGGTGGATGCCCTCAGCCCCCGCCACCCTGCCTCCCGCTCCCCCTCGCCGGGCCCTGGGACGGCCCGGGGGACCAGGAAAGCTGGGGGGGGGGGGTGTGAGCACAAATCCCTCAGCACGGCCTGGGAGGGACCGGGTCTGCCGTGGTCACTCCGACAGGCCCGCGGCGGCCCTGAGTCACAGCGCTGCCCGCAGGGTGTGAGCGCCAGGGGCCCCCCCGGTGGGGGCCGGACAGGACACTGGGGCTCTGTCTGCCGGGACAGGCGGCCACTGTGCGGCAGGCAGGAAGCGGGCTGGGCCGCTGGGTAAATACAGGCGGCGGGAAGGTGCCCAGCGTGGCGGGGTGCCCCCCCTGCCCCGGCCCGGCAGCCTGGCAAGCAGGAGGTTTCGTTTGGCCCAGGGGCTGAGGGCCCAGCGGCGGCTGCTCTGAGCGGCCGCCACTCGGGCTCCGGGCCAGCCACTCCGCCCGCCCTGGGAGCCAGGCCTCCGTGGTCCTCAGGCATGGGTCATCCATCCTCACGGACAGCACAGGACACAGCTCCAGCGCCCCAGCCCATGGGCCTGGCCCGCCTCACCCTCACTCCGTCCGCTGGCCAGGCGCTGGGTCATCGGCGAGGAAACTGAGGCACAGGAGGGCCAGCGGACCTGTCCCAGGTCACCCAGGCCCCCCCCACACACCCTCCCCCTCCTCCCAGCCTTCGCTGGTGAGTGTCCATGAGGCACCGGTCCGGGCCACGTGCTAACCCTGCCCCCGCTGGGCGCTGGGCAGGCTGCCCTCTGAGCCTCCGCTCCTGCCCTGGCGGGTGGGGGCTGGGCGGCTGGGTCTTCTCTCCAGAACCAGCAGACCTGGGTCCTGTGCTGGTCCTTCCCCATCCGCACCGCCTCCCAGTGCTCCCAGTCTGTGCATTCCGGGCACCACGGGGAGTGGGGCGAGGGGCCCAGGATGGGGCAGGAGGGCGTACGCCACCCTGGGTCTGTGTGGGGACCCCAGACCTCCCTCTGGTCTGCCTGCCTCCTACCCCCTCCCTCATCTTTCCTCCCTGCCTTCACCCCCGGCCTCACCGCCCGTCCTCGGAGCCCTGCGCTCTCCTGCTCCCTGACCTCTGCCCTGCACCGTCCACGCTGCAGAGCCCGGCCCCCGCCCCTCCCCCGCAGCCGGACCCAGGCCCGGGTCTCAGAGGAAAGCGGGTGCCGAGGCCTCCGCCCGCCGCACAGCTCCATGCTGGGGCCGTGGGCACACAGCCCTGCCTCCGGGCAGAGCTGGAAGAGAGGAGATGGGTGGAGAGCAGCACACGTGCATTTACAGAGAAACCAGGGAAGTGCATGCAGGGCCCAGGCTGCTCTGAATGAGCTTCCAACGGGCCAGGAGGGCTCCGGGAGGCAGTGATGGGGTTCCGGGAGGCAGTGATGGCTGGGAGGGTCCGGGAGGCAGTGAGGCCCAGGAGGGCCCGGGAGGCAGTGATGGCCGGGAGGGTCCGGGAGGCAGTGATGGCCAGGAGGGTCCGGGAGGCAGTGATGGCCAGGAGGGCCCGGGAGGCAGTGATGGGCCGTGAGGGTCCGGGAGGCAGTGATGGGCCAGGAGGGCTCTGGGAGGCAGTGATGGGCCAGGAGGGTCCAGGAGGCAGTGATGGCCAGGAGGGTCCGGGAGGCAGTGATGGCCGGGAGGGCTCCGGGAGGCAGTGATGGCCAGGAGGGTCCGGGAGGCAGTGCGGGGCCAGGAGGGTCCGGGAGGCAGTGCCGCCGAGCACGAGGCCCGAGGAGGGAGCCGGCAGGTGCAGGAACCACGGCAGGGACAGCCAGGCAGTCTGAAGGGGGCGCCGTCTGCCTTCCCTCCTCGATGCTTTAAAAAAAATTATTTATTTTTAATTTTTAATATATTTTATTGATTTTTTACAGAGAGGAAGGGAGGGGGATAGAGAGTTAAAAACATCGATGAGAGAGAAACACTGATCAGCTGCCTCCTGCACACCCGCTACTGGGGATGTGCCTGCAACCAAGGTACATGCCCTTGACTGAAATCGAACCCGGGACCTTTCAGTCCGCAGGCTGATGCTCTATCCACTGAGCCACACTGGCTAGGCCCCTCCTAGACTCTCTCCGGTTGTGCTCCCTGGGATGCCTGCAAACGGGGCACTCACAGGCGGCCGGGCGACCTGGCCCCGGAGGGCGGGGGCGGGAGCAGCTCCCGAACTCCCCGGGGGGTGCGGCGGCCGCGTGTCCGAACTCGCCTGGACCTAAGCGGCTTTCCCCCACGTCAGCCGTCAGGAGGACGGGATTTGGCGAGCGCGTGCCAGGGCTGCCGGCGACCGGGCAGAGCCAGGGGCCGCGTGGGGCTGGGCTGACAGGCCCCCACCTCCCCACGCACCCAGGGCTCCCAGGGAGACGGACGTGGCTGTTCAGGGGGGGCTTTCTCTGTGGGGATTTGGCTCAGCTCACGTCATTCTGCTCACAGCCGGCTGGGGCCTGGCGGGTGAGGTCCCGGCGGGTGGGGTCCCGGCGGGTGAGGGCCCGGCGGGTGGGGTCCCGGCGGGTGGGGTCCCGGCGGGTGGGGTCCCGGCGGGTGGGGTCCCCGCAGGTGAGGGCCCGGCGGGTGAGGTCCCCGCAGGTGAGGGCCTGGCGGGTGGGGTCCCGGCGGGTGAGGTCCCGGCGGGTGAGGTCCCCGCAGGTGAGGTCCCGGCGGGTGAGGGCCCGGCGGGTGGGGTCCCGGTGGGTGAGGTCCCGGCGGGTGAGGTCCCGACGGGTGAGGGGGAGGCTCAGGGGGGCGTGCGCAGGCTCGCCCAGCCGGTGGGGGGGCGGGGAGCACCCCTCGGTCTGACGTCACCCGCGCTTTCCATGCCCCAGGGCTCCCCGGTGAGGAGTGGATGTGGCTGCCCCCTGAGCCCTCGGGGCCGGCAGAGAGGCTGGGTGGCCTTCCGGGTGGCTCGGGGCCGAGCCTGGGCTCTGTCGGGGCGGGGAGGAAGGCTCGGCCCGTCTGCCTGCTGGGCCCCAGGGCAGGCAGGGCCTGCTCTGCTCCCGGGCGCTCTGCCCGTCTGCCAGTGGCCTGGAGGCAGGCTCTGCCTCCCTCACAGCTGTGTCCTGGCACCTGGCGCCCAGTGGGCGCTCAGTCAGTGTTTGCTGAGTGAACCACGAAGGAAGGAACAGGTCAATGGCTCCTAGGCCTGCTCCTCGGCTCCGAGGTTCAGATCTGCTTCCGCTCCTCCCGCCACCCCCCCCCCCCCCGCCCCCGTGTGTGGACGACAAGCTAGTGTTTATGTTCAAACAAAGGGTTTGGACGCAGACAACAAACACATTGGCCGTCTGGCTGTGAGTGACGGTGGTGCGGGGCCGGGCGTGCTCACACGGGCCCTCAGTACCATCCCCACGGGGTGCTGGGCTGGGCGTACCCCTTTGCCCTCACCCAGTCCTCGGTGGAGCCCCAGATGCCTGCCTGGTGCCACGAGTTAGCCAGGCCGTTCCTGGAGGAACCCCACTAGGACTGCCCCCCCCCTCCCCCCCGAGGCTGGCACGGGGCTGGAATGTGTAATCACAGGCTTCAGGGCAAATGAGAACAGGGAGGGAGCCCTGTCCTGACCACAGAGAACAGGCTAGTGTTGGGGGAGGGCCCTGCCAGAGCAGCAGAGCAGGCGTGTTTGTGCGTGCATGTGTGTGTGTGTGCGTGCATGTGTGTGTGCACACATGTGCGTCGGTGTGTACACGCCTGGGCGGTGCGGTGTGGAAGGAATCCAGGGTTAGGATTCAGGGTTAGGTTCGCTGCTGGCCTCTCGGAGCCTCAGTTTCCTCCGCTCTGAACGGAGCAGCGGACGCTCTGCGCCGGCTCTGGGACTCACCGCGGCGAGCTGCAGGTCTTGGCGAGTGTGGACACGGCGGCGAATGCCAGTCTGTGTGCTGGGGGAGGGCGAGGGGAGGACAGTCTGCGGGGACCGTCCTAATGGTGATGGGGGCTGTTTTCTTCCTTAATCCCCACCGAGGAGATTTCCCCGTTGGTTTTTAGAGGGAGTGGAAGGGAGAGGAGAGATGGAGAGAGAGAGAAACATCGATGTGAGAGGCACTGGTTGCCTCCTGCACACCTGGGGCGGGGATGTGTCTGTAACAAGGTGTGTGCCTTTGACGGAAACGGAACCCGGGACCCTTCAGTCCCCGGCTGACGCTCTGTCCACTGAGCCAACCAGCTAGAGCTAAAGCGTTTTTCAGATGATTAGTAAGGGCCTGAGACACCGACCAGCCCCGGTCCCAGCGGCCTGGGATAGACACTGTGGTCTGCCACATCGTACCGGCAGAAACCGGGCTCAGGCGGCTGGGCTGTGGCAGGGACCCTCCTGGGCGCCCGCAGCTCGCACAGAAACGGGCAGGGCCCGGCCGGCACCCGCTGAGCCCAGGCCCAGGGTCCGGGCGGCCCGGGCTCTGTGATTCCTGGCTCTTGTGGACCTGCTGTGTGGTCACAGGCCCGTAACCTCTCTGAGCCTCAGTTTCCTCCTCTGTGAAATGGGAATTCCGGCGGCGCCTGCCTGCAGGACAGGGCTCTGCAGCCTCAGCCCTGCAGACCTTCTGGTTCGGGGCTGTCCAGACCTTCTGCTGGACCGCGTTCTTGGCCTTGACCCGCCGGTGGCCTCTCTGCCGCACGCTGTGAGGTGTCACTGATCTCGCCCGGGGTCCTGGGGGCAGAGGGGAGCCGCCGGGCTCGGGGTGCGGTGAGGACCGGGGAGCGTGCGCGTGGGGAGGCAGAGGCCGTCCCGGGCCCGCGTGAGAGCAGCAGAGCGCTGAGAGTGCGGGAGGGTTGGTTCATAATTACGATCTCGTCGTCATTAAACGCTCATCTGATCGCTGTGCCTCGCCCGAGGCTACGAGCAGCCAGTGAGCGGCCGCAGGGGTTGGGCCCCGGGCTGCTGACTCCACGCACAGCTGTGGCGCCCGAGAGCCCTGGTGCTGTTGGGGCCGGGTTCCTGAGAGGAGGGTGGCATCATGGCGGGGGGTCTGAAGGGGCCCTCCCAGCTACCGCTGTCCCCGGGGGCTCCCTGAGAGGGCTCCCTGAGAGGAAAAGGAATCTTGGAAAGGGGTGTGGTCATGTACCCAACGCCTCTTCTCTTCCTGACCTTGGGGGCCCCAGTGAGGGGACAGGGATGTTCTGGGGTGTTTGATTTCTCCCCTCAATGCGTGTACCCCCAACAGACACTCCTTCCTGCCTCAGCATTGGCATCTGTTCCCACAGAGCGAAGCCGGAAGCCATGTGGCAGCTGCTGGGGGACACGAACCCAGGTCTCCGGCTCCCCGCTGGCTGTGGGACGGGAACTGCTGTCTGCTGAGGTCCTACTAGGTGCCAGCGCTGAGCGGGCGCTTCTCATTCCTGAGGTCACTGGCCGAGGAGGAGTGGTGCCGTCTCACAGGTGGGGAGACCGAGAGGAAGGGATTTGCCCAGGATCACAGCCGCTAGTCACAGGGCCGGGGCAGGAGCCACTGTATCTGCTGTCAGAACCGTGCTCCTCGCCCTCCCTCCTCTGACTGTAGCTGGCCCTGCACATGCCTGATCTCACCGAGTTCTTCCTGCAAACCCACGGCAAAGCTCCTGCACTGACCCCACTTCCCAGGCGAGGAGGGAGGCTGCGGTGCTCGGTGCAGGGGCCGCGGGCTGCAGCCCAGGCCTGAGTGACTACAGTCCGGGCTCCTTCCGCCGTGGAGCCTGGGGGTGGGGGAGGTGGGGAGCGGGGGCCGTCCGGCAGGAGTGCTGGCGTCGGTGCCCCCTGCGCCTGCCAGGAGAGGCCTCCTGAGCCCTGGCTGGTGCGGCTCAGTGGATAGAGTGTCTGCCTGTGAACTGAAGGGTCCTGGGTTTCATTTAGGTCATGGGCACATAGCTGGGTTGTACTTGATCCCCAGTGTGGGGCGTGCAGGAGGCAGCCGATCAGTGATTCTCTCTCGTTGTTGATGTTTCTCTCCCTTTCTGAAATTAAAAAAAAAATAATTATTTTTTTCTTTTTTTTTTAAGAGAAGCCTCTTGCTGTCCCCACCTCTCGCAGCCGCAGAGCAAACAAGGTGGGGACCGGTCCGTGGCTCCTCTGCTGGCGCTGGGCGGGCGGACAGAGGGGGACTGTTCGTCGCCCTGCTGCTGGGCGGGCGAGGGAGTTCCAGGAAACCGGCCTCAGTGCCGGCCTGGCCCCCGAGCGGCGGGGGCGGGAGCCAGAGACACGGATGCAGGTCCAGCCCGTCTCCCTCCTGGCGCTGACGGCCCCTCTTGTTCACTTTCATTTTTTTAATATTAAAATACTAATTTATTATTATTTTTTGTTAATCCTCAGGATATTTTTCCATTGGTTTTTAGAGAAAGAGGGAAAGACAGAGAGAAACATCCATGTGAGAGAAACACATCGATTGGCTGCCTCCTGCGCGTGCCCTGACCAGGGCCTGGGCCGGGGCAGAGCCTGCAGCCGCGGTCCGTACCCTTGACCGGAATAGAAGCCGGGACCCTGTGGTCTGCAGGCCGACACGGAGCCAAACCGGCTAGGGCCGTGGTCGGCAAACTGCGGCTTGCGAGCCACATGCAGCTCTTTGGCCCCCAGAGTGTGGCTCTTCCACAAAATACCATGTGCAGAGCGCGCACACAGTGTGATTGAAACGTCATGGCCCATGCGCAGAGGACAGTTTTCACTCTCAAAATAAATTTCAGTTGTACTGTTGGTATTTGGCTCTGTCGACTAATGAGTTTGCCGACCACCGGGCTAGGGCTATTTTAAAAAATATATATTTTATTGATTTCTTACAGAGAGGAAGGGAGAGGGATAGAGAGTCAGAAACATCGATGAGAGAGAAACATCCATCAGCTGCCTCCTGCACCGCCCCCACTGGGGATGTGCCCGCAACCGGAATTGAAGCGCTCTGGTCTGCAGGCGGACACTATCCACTGAGCCAGACCGGCTGGGGCTAGTTTCGATTTCCGTTGGCAAATATATTACTTTCCACTGGACAGCCCAGGGACAGACATTTATGTAACGTACGGTGTGGCCGCCTGGTGGGACTAGTGCCACTGACACCGCAGTCTCTGTGCCGCTCGGCAGCCCAGCACACTGCCTGGGCATCACCCAACGCGGCCCGGATAGCCTGTCCCCACCGCCCTGATCACCGCCTGCGCCGTGCGCCTCACCCCTCTTACCCCCCCCACCCGCCTCTGCACCCCCGCCCGCCGCCTCCACGGGGACGGCCGTGCTCTCTGCCCCGATGCCCGTGCCTGCCTCTCGGGCCCTCCTCACCTGAGACATGGGACCAGGACCCCTTTTCCCAGGCCTGTTCGCGGGGGAGGGCGTCCCAGGGAGGGGCAGTCGGGCTGGGACACAGCGGGGGGATGGGGGGAGTGGAGGGGGGTGGGGGGAGTGGAGGGGGATGGGGGGGTGGGGGGGTGGAGGGGGGTGGGGGGAGTGGAGGGGGGTGGGGGGGTGGAGGGGGGTGGGGGGTGGAGGGGGGTGGGGGGAGTGGAGGGGGATGGGGGGGTGGGGGGGTGGAGGGGGGTGGGGGGAGTGGAGGGGGGTGGGGGGGGTGGAGGGGGGTGGGGGGGTGGAGGGGGGTGGGGGGGTGGAGGGGAGTGGGGGGTGGAGGGGAGTGGAGGGGGATTGGGGGGAGTGGAGGGGGGTGGGGGGAGTGGAGGGGGGTGGGGGGTGGAGGGGGGTGGGGGGTGGAGGGGGGTGGGGGGGTGGAGGGGGATGGGGGGAGGGGGTGGGGGGGTGGAGGGGGATGGGAGTGGAGGGGGATGGGGGGAGGGGGTGGGGGGTGGAGGGGGTGGGGGGGCGGAGGGGGGAATGGGGGAGCGGAGGGGGATGGGGGAGCGGAGGGGGAGGGGGGGCGGAGGGGGGTGGGGGGAGTGGAGGGGGATGGGGGGAGTGGAGGGGGTGGGGGGGAGTGGAGGGGGAGTGGAGGGGGAGGGGGGAGTGGAGGGGGAGGGGGGAGCGGGAGGGGGATGGGGGAGCGGAGGGGGGGGGGGGCGGAGGGGGGTGGGGGGAGTGGAGGGGGGTGGGGGGAGTGGAGGGGGGTGCGGGGAGTGGAGGGGGAGGGGGGAGTGGAGGGGGTGGGGGAGTGGAGGGGGTGCGGGGAGTGGAGGGGGAGGGGGGAGTGGAGGGGGTGGTGGGGAGTGGAGGGGGGTGGGGGGAGTGGAGGGGGTTGGGGGTACAGGCAAAGAGGGAACTGCCCGCACAGGAGCAGAGTTTGTGCCTGGGAGGCCAGCCACAGCCCGGAACCTCGATTTCTTTCTGATTCTGGAAAATGGGTCAGAGCGGTGGTGCTGGGAGGAAACGGGCCACGGCTCCACGGCTCCCACCGGCTCCCACGGCTCCTGCGGGCTCCTGGCCTGGTGCCGGCGCGGGGAGGCAGGGCCCTGCCCTCGGACACCCGGTGACCGGTGACGGCCGGCCGTGGTGTGCCATGTGGCCCTGCCCGGTCACACGGCCGGCCGGCCTGCGGCGGCTAAGGCGGACCCGGCTCTGAGCCTGCTCCGTGCGGCTCCGAGGCTGGTGGGCCGGGGGGAGGGAGCCTCGGCTCCAGGTGTGGGGTCCGGTGTCTGAGCCCTTCCTCCTGCGGCTCCCGCCCGGGGAGCGGGCCCCGAGCCAGCCGTGTGGGTCCCGGGCCCTGGGAGGCTCCAGGGCGGCTCTGCCGGGGCTGGCGGGCCGCAGCGGGAGCCGCACCCTGTCATTACAGCGGAGGCTTTGAGGCCGGGCGGCGGGCTGTTTGCCCACGTGGGCGGGTCCTTCCTGAGCCCCACGCCCGCTCCCTTGCAGGCAGCCGCGGAGTGAGGGCGCCGGCCACATGGCAGACCCCGGCGAGGGCCCCCGGGCGGGGCCGGGGGAGGCGGCCGAGCCCCCCGGGGACGAGGCCTTCCGCTGTCCTCGCTGGCCAGCCTGTTCGAGGGCGAGGAGGGGTCGCCGGCGCCCTCGCCGCCCGGCGCCGCCGCCCGGCCGCCGCCGCGGGCCCCGGGGACGGGCGGCCAAACCTGCGCATGAAGTTCCAGGGCGCCTTCCGCAAGGGCGTGCCCAACCCCATCGACCTGCTGGAGTCCACGCTGTACGAGTCCGCGGTGGCGCCCGGGCCCAAGAAGGCGCCCATGGACTCGCTCTTCGACTACGGCACCTACCGCCACCACCCCAGCGACAACAAGCGCTGGAGGAGGAAGGTCCTCGAGTGAGTATTGCTGGCTCCGGGCGGGTCTCAGCTCTACCGAGCCCACCCACCACCTGTCCTCCCTTCCATTTAACCATCCACCTACCTGTCCATCCTTCCATTTATCCACCCACCTACCTGTCCACTCATCCACCCACCCACATGTCCATCCATCCATCCATCCATCCGTCCATCCACTCACCTGTCCATCCATCCATTAATCCATCCACCCATCCACCCCCCGTCCATCCTTCCATTTATCCATCCATCCACCCATCCATTCATCCACCTGTCCATCCTTCCATTTATCCATCCACCCATCCGTCCACCCACCTGTCCATCCATTTATCCATCTACCCAACTGTCCATCCATCCACCTACCTGTCCATCCATCCATCCATACACCCACCCACCTGTCCATCCATCCACCCACCTGTCTATCCTTCTATTTATCCATCTACCCATCCATCCACCCACTCAGCTATCCTTCCATCCATCCACCCACCTATCCGTCCATCCATCTATCCATCCATTTATCCTTCCATTAACCTGCCCACCTGTCCATCCATCCATCCATCCATCCATCCATCCATCCATTTATCCTTCCATTCATCCACCCACCTGTCTATCCTTCCATACACTTGTTTATTCACCCACCCATCCATCCACTCATCCATCTATCCTCTACTCATTCATTCACCCAGATATCTGTCCTTCCACCTGTCAATCCACTTGTCCAATCCATCTGTCCATCATCATTCAAATATCTATGAACCCACCTATTTATCTGTCATCTACTTGTCCAGCCCTCCACTCATGTCAACCTTCCATTCACCCACCACTTACTCACCCACCTATTGATTCCTTTACTTACCCACTGTTTCTATTCATCCAACCAGTCAGCTACCCATTAAACTATATTCATCATTCATTCATTCCATTTCTAATTTTCTCCCCCTCCTCTTCCCGCCCCTTCCTTCCTTCCTTCCTTCCTTCCTTCCTTCCTTCCTTCCTTCCTTCCTTCCTTCCTTCCTTCCTTCCTTCCTTCCACCAATTCATTCACCCACTTATCTGTCCATCCACTTGTTCATTCATTTGCTCAGTCACTGACTCATTTATATTTTTGTTCATTTTCTCATCCATCCATCCACCCATCTTCTGTTGACACAATCCCGGCAGCCCCTCCTGGGTCTCCTCCAAGTGCCACCCTCATTCCTGGGCACCTCCTGGGGAGAGGTCAGACGCTAAAGTGTTAACCCTTTCTCTCCATGAAGGAAGCCTGGCTGAAGGAGAGGAGAGGGGAGAGAAGCCCTGGGTGGGTTAACGCATGGCCATCCCAGTGCTACATTCTCTGCCAGGCCTGGCTCCAGCCCCCTCGCTGCAGCCCCTCCCTGCCGTCCCCTCCCCCAGCCTCTGCGCCTGCAGAGCCAGTGCCGTTTGTGACCCGGTCCAGGTCCCGCCCCGGTGCCCCTCACATGCCCGATGGCCCAGACTTGGACACCAGCCGTTTCTTTCCTCGACTTTCCCCTTCATCAGCTACTCACCCATTCCCCAACTACCCATCTGTCCACCTGTCCATCCACCGTCTGTCCGTCCACCCATCCACCCGTCATCACTCCTTTGAATATCTATCTATACGTCTGTTCACCTGTCATCTATAAGCCTTCTTCCCATGACAAGCCCTGGACACCCCTCTCCGGCCGGTGTGTCCTGGAGGACAGGTGAAGGCGGGGGTGTCCTCTGTCCTCCTCGCTGATCAGACTCATTGACACCCTGGATGCGGCCTGTGGTCACTGATTCACTCAGTTACCGTTTCTCCAGCCCCGGCCGTGGGCCAGGCCGTGGGGTGGGCCCGGGGGTCCGGGGGTGAGCTAGACCGGATACACCCCCACTCAGGTGGCCCTTCCCTGTGGAGGGCGAGACAGGCAGTAAGCAGGTCAGTGAACGCGTGGATGGAGGTGGCGGAGGGCTGAGGGCGGAGCCCGGAGCCGATACAGGAAAGGCAGGCCGGGAGGGCTTCCTGGAGGAGCTGACATTGAGGCCCAGAGCTGGGATGAGGAGGGGCAGCCGCACGGTGTGTCCAGGCGGAGGGCAGCGCAGGGGCGAGGGCAGCGCTGGGCGCCCTGCCGGTCCAGGGAGCTGGGCTCCAGGCGCCTGCTCAGCCTCTGCTCAGAGGAGCGAGCACCCAGGGCAGCCAGCCTGCGCCCCCTCCCCTGAGGCCTCCGTGTCTCCCCTCAGGCCCTCCTCCCAGCCCTAGAGAGCTGGGGGGTGGCTGAGCCGCTGTCCTCAGACCCCGAAGGCCGCCTCAGTGAGGTCTGGGGTCGAGGGTGTTCTTTTCATTTCATATGTTGGCTCAAAGGTCAAAGTTCAGGAGCAGATAGATAGAATGGGCTGTGCAGGGCCAGGAGGGCCAGTTCCAGGCTGTGTTCCGCCTCTTCCCCTTCTCTGGCCAGGGCTCTGCTGCCCCTGGCCACTGCCACAGCCCGCCCCGGCCTCGTCTCCCCCTCTGCCCTCCTCCGCTGGCATGGCACAGCCCGTGCCCCCCCCCCCCCTCGCGTCTCTGCCTGTCTTTCCGACCTCAGTGTGCTCCGGGCACACAGTAGGCGCTAAATAACAACCGTCTCCGCTCTCGTTACTGTGCGGGGCCTCACTGGCCGTTTGTGAACGAGGGTTCGCAATGAGTGTCAAATAAATGAATGAGTTCTTTGCCTTTCAGCCCGGTGTTCCTCCTCTGTGTTCTCAACTGTCTGCCTCCTCAGCCTCTTAGTGAGTGTTCAGTAAACGACAGACAGGACGGACGGACGGACGGAGGTGCGGGCTGTGTGTTTCCGTCTGGAGTGCTGGGTGCAGTGCGTTGGATAAAACAGCTGACCCTGCCCCCTCGGTCTGGCCTGTCCCCGGGCTCTGGCTGACCCCGGGGGCTGGGGAGTGGGCAGGGACGAGCCCTCTGGTCACTGCCCCCCCCCCCGCCCCGCGCAGGAAGCAGCCACAGAGCCCCAAGGCTCCCGCGCCCCAGCCGCCCCCCGTCCTCAAGGTCTTCAACCGGCCCATCCTCTTCGACATCGTGTCCCGGGGCTCCACGGCGGGCCTGGACGGGCTGCTCCCCTACCTGCTCACCCACAAGAAGCGCCTGACGGACGAGGAGTTCCGGGGTGAGCCTGGGGGGGGGGGCGGGCCAGCCAGAGGGGAGGCACTGGGGCTCCTGTGCCCCGGCCTCCTCCCTGGCCCGTGGGCTGCACTGGCTGAAGGAGCACTGGACAGGGAGTTCGGTCCTGGGTGTCTTCCGCCATGTGGCCTCCGCTGGCTCTGTCTGTTCATCGTCCAGCCTTCACTGAGCAAGGGCAGGGCGGCAGGCCAGCAGAGTCCACCCTCCCGGGGCAGACCGCCTCCACCGCGAGGGGAGTGTGGCCTCCGGACCCAGTGTCTCACCTGTGAGGGGGAGGCAGGGCCCGGCCTCAGCAGAGAGAACGGCGTCCTGTGCCTCAGGCCCCTGGGATTCTGGGAGTCCTGCCTGCTGGGCTGGGGCAGGGCACCAGGCATGGTTGCTAGTGCTCCCAGACACTGTCTCTCCCCTACCCCCCGCCTGGTACCCCCAGCTTCCCAGCGTCCCTCCCGTCTCCACTGCCCCAGCCCCCCCCCCCCAACCCCCAGCCCGGAGCTCGCCCTCCAGCCGTGTCCAGGCTCAAAGCACCCCGGGGCCCAGCTGCCTCTGCTGCCGGCCTTCCCTGGATCTAGGCAGGTGGTCTGTGAGCCCCGCCACCAGGCAGCCACCTACTGTGTGTGTTTTCATCAACAAGCCCCCCAGGTTGTTGAGTCTCGGCCCCACCGAGCCCCCGGGCCGCCCTGCGTGTTGTTCCAGCCGGAGGCTCAGGAGGTCACTGTGACTGCCCCCTCCCACCAGCGCCTCCTGCTGCAGGGCCCGCGCCAGCAGCCGGGCGGGCGGGCAGTCACTTCGCCACCTGCTGGCCAATCCTGGAACTGCGTTTCTGGGAAGGCACTGCTCTTGGCATCTTCCCCCAGGACCCCGGCTGGCAGCCCCCCAGCCCCAAGTCTGGGGGCGTGGAAGCCCAAATCCAGGGCCCAGTTCCGTGCCCCACACACCCACGGGGCACCCAGCGCTGGGAGCCTGCCCTCCTCCGCCCCCCGGGGCACAGGTGCGAGGACCCGTGTGTCCAGCGGCCGGGCGGAGGCTGCTGGGTCTGGTTTGGAGGCTTCGGCCTCATCAGCAGGCGGAAGGCTCTGAGAAGTCCTAAACCCGCACCCCTGCCTGTTTGCCTTGTCAAGTTCCCCCCGACCTGCTTTCCAAACACCAGCCTCCCGAAAGGGAGAGGCGGCAGCTTCTCCCGTTTTAAAGCCCCTCAGCCGCTCGGTTCCGGACCCTCAGCTCCGTGGGGAGGGGGAGGGAACAGGCCCGAGAGGAGGCGAGACGGGCCGGGCCCCTCCTACCCCGCGGCCCTGCCGGGGGAGCCCTCATTCCTGCCCGTCCCCCAGAGCCCTCCACGGGGAAGACCTGCCTGCCCAAGGCCCTGCTGAACCTCAGCAACGGCCGCAACGACACCATCCCGCTGCTGCTGGACATCGCCGCGCGCACCAGCAACACGCGCGAGTTCGTCAACTCGCCCTTCCGGGACATCTACTACCGAGGTGGGGGGGCCCGGGGGGCGCCCCACTTCCCACCACCCTCCCGGGACATCTACTACCGAGGTGGGCGGGGGGGGGGGACTCCGGGGGGCACCCCACTTCCCATCCCCCTTCCGGGACATCTACTACCGAGGTGGGGGGGCACCCCACTTCCCACCCCCCTCCCGGGACATCTACTACCGAGGTGGGGGGGCGCCCCACTTTCCACCCCCCTCCTGGGACATCTACTACCGAGGTGAGCGGGGGGGGGACCCCACTTCCCACCTCCCTCCCAGGACATCTACTACCGAGGTGGGGGGGCCCCGGGGGGCGCCCCACTTCCCACCGCCCTTCCGGGACATCTACTACCGAGGTGGGGGGGCCCCGGGGGGCGCCCCACTTCCCACCGCCCTTCCGGGACATCTACTACCGAGGTGGGGGGGCCCCGGGGGGCGCCCCACTTCCCACCGCCCTTCCGGGACATCTACTACCGAGGTGGGGGGGCGCCCCACTTCCCACCGCCCTTCCGGGACATCTACTACCGAGGTGGGGGGGCGCCCCACTTTCCACCCCCCTCCCGGGACATCTACTACCGAGGTGGGGGGGCCCCGGGGGGTGCCCCACTTCCCACCGCCCTGCCCTTCCGGGACATCTACTACCGAGGTGGGGGGGGGGACCCTGGGGGCGCGCCCCTCACTTCCCACCTCCGAGGGCTTCGCACTGGCTCTGTGCCAGCGTGCACCTAGAAACCTGCTGATTGCTGAATGAATGAGTGAATGAGTGAGTGAAGTTAGTGAGTGAATGAGTGAGTGAATGAGTGAGTGAGTGAGTGAATGAGTGAGTGAATGAGTGAGTGAATGAATGACTGAGTGAGTGAATGAGTGAGGGAATGAATGAGTGAGTGAGTGAATGAGT
>NC_140521.1:23048554-23062630 GCF_964339955.1 Pipistrellus hanaki | reverse complement strand
CATTCCCGTTTAACCCCTTCCTTCCGGCGCCATGCCGCCTCGGACGGAGCCGCCTCTCCTCATGGCGCTCACAAGGCCACGCCCAGCCCAGCCTTCTCCTCGCAAAGCTCCCTGCTCAAACGCCGCGGGCCGCCCAAACCTGTTTGGCTCAGTGGTAGAGCGTCGGTCTGCGGACTGAAAGGTCCCAGGTTCGATTCCGGTCACGGGCATGTACGTTGGTTGTGGGCACATCCCCAGTAGGGGGTGTGCAAGAGGCAGCTGGTCGATGTTTCTCTCTCATCGACGTTTCTAGCTCTCTATCTCTCTCCCTTCCTCTCTGTAAAAAATCAATAAAATATAAAAAAATTAAAAAATTAAAAAAACACCGCGGGCCTTTGGGGTCTGCGGACATTCCTTCTTCCTCTTCCCGCTTCCCGATTGTGTCTGTCGTCCCACTGCTGCCTGGGGCCCAGGCTCCCTCCTGCGGTCCAGGCCCCTCCTCCGGGAGGCCCCAGCGTCCCCGCACCCTCCCCCCTCGGGCGGGCAGGGCTGTGGCCCTCCGTGCTCTGGGCTCTTCTCCCGGGTACGGGGCTCTGTCTGCTCTGCTCACTGCAGACAGTCCTGTTACTTCCGAACCAGCGCGGGCTCTCTCTCCCAGAACACTCAGAACTCTCCGCAGTGTTTGCTGGATGGATGAGTGTGAATACTGGTCTTCGTTGTTTCGTGACCAATGACGATGAGAAGTAAATGTCCTGACACATTCCTTCCTGGTGGGAAGGAAGGCCCAGCCGTTCCCTCACCAGCTCCCACCGGCCCCTGAGGCCGCAGCCTGCAGCCCGCTCCGCACAGCTACCGCGGCCTGGGCTCCGCGGAGCAGCCGGGCCGGTCACCCGGTCACCCGGTCACCCGGTGCAGCCGAGGCCGGAGCTGCCGGCTCTCCTCAGAGGCTGCTGTGCCCCCGGCGGAGTGCGCAGCCTGAAGCACGCCTGTCCTTTAAATTCAGCCCAGAAGCAGCAGCACAGCTGTCCCGTGTTTCCGTTCCGTGTTCCCGTCCCGTGTTTCTGTTTCGTGTTTCTATCCCGTGTTTCCATCCGTGTTTCCATCCCGTGTTTCCGTTCCGTGTTTTCGTCCTGTGTTTCCGTTCCGTGTTTCTGCTTCGTGTTTCCGTCCTGTGTTTCCATTCCGTGTTTCCGTCCCATGTTTCCATCCCGTGTTTCCGTCCTCGAAGGCCTGGGTCTGTCCCCGCGCCCAGAGGAGGCGCCAGAGGAAGTCCAGGGTGAACAGAGCCAGAGGAAGCGTCTCTGGGGCCCCGGAACGGAGGAGTGGGGGTGCCGGGCAGAGTGAGGGGCTCTGGGAATCCGAGCGAGCGTGTGTGCCGAGGGGGAGGGCGGCTGCCGGCCAGGGGTCGCCGAGGAGACAGGAGCCGTGGCAGGAAGTGGGGGGAGGAGGGGGAAGACGCCCTGGAGACGAGCCGCCTCCAGGCACAGGTCTGGCGGCCTCCGGCTCCTGGTGCGAATTAGCCAGGCCGCGCTGTTCACCCAGCCGCCCCTCCACCAACAGAGGCGGAGGAGCCCTCTGCTCCCGCAGGCCAGCCGCACCCCGCAGGCCAGCCGCACCCCCGCAGGCCAGCCGCACCCCCGCAGGCCAGCCGCACCCCGCAGGCCAGCCGCACCCCGCAGGCCAGCCGCACCCCGCAGGCCAGCCGCACCCCCACAGCAGGGGCTCTGCTCCCGCAGGCCAGCCGCACCCCCGCAGCAGGGGCTCCTCCCGCAGGCCAGCCGCACCCCCGCAGCAGAGGCTCTGCTCCCGCAGGCCAGCCACACCCCCGCAGGCCAGCCGCACCCCCGCAGCAGGGGCTCCTCCCACAGGCCAGCCGCACCCCCGCAGCGGGGGCTCAGGGAGGAAGCGGGCGGCTGGCCCCCGGGGGGCACCGGGCTCTGACAGCAGCCTTGTTTTCCTCCTGCTCCTGCTCTGGCCTGTCTGTGCCCGGCGGGCACTGGCTCGGAGCAGCCTGCCGTGCTTCCCGTTGGCTGCCGGGGTCTCCGGAGGCCAAAGCCGAGAGCAGAGGCGGAGACAGAGGCCCAGGTCCCGGTCGGTCACCAGGCAACATTCCCAGGGGAGGACGGTGAGGGCACCAGGGAGGGCCAGTGTGTGCGGCGGAGGACAGAACACCTCCGAGAGCTCCACCCACCTTCACTGCACACAGGGGCGCGGGCTGGGGGGCGTGGGCTGGGGGGCGCGGGCGGGGGGGGGCGGAAGGTGGGGGGGGGCAGGCTTGGGGGATCCAGTGGCCGAGGCGCCTCTGCCCTGCGGACTGACCGCCTGTGTCACAGTGTCCAAACCAGCGGTCCCGCCAGCCGGGGGTCCGCGGGCCACTGACTGTCCGTGAGGTCCGAAAGGCCGGCGACTGCCGGTCCAAACAATGGCATGTGTCCTTCGCATTCAAGTTTGTTCACACGTTTTATCCCAAAACAGGACAACACTCAGTGTGCGGGCTGGTGCTGGGAGCCTGGCCTGTCGGCAGAGGCCTGTCTCATTTGACCTCCCCTTCTGTCCATGCCACCCTCTGGCCTGGGCACCAGCCGCACTGGGGCAGCGGGAACGCTGGGTGTGGCGGGAGAGAGGCTGAGAGGCTGAGAGGCTGAGGGAGCCTGCTGAGAAAGCACAGCCTCCTGAGGGCGGGGCGGGCGGGGCCGCAGCCTGGCGAGGTGCCACCGCAGCCAGGGCAGACGCCCCTCAGCAGGCTGCAAACCGCGCAGGAGAAACCCATCCCAACGCTGGAGGGATTGCACAGACATGGAGTCAGATTGGCGAAAGGACACCCGCCCTAACGGGAAGGTTTTACATAAAAATTCAGCGTTTCCCCTCCTCCCAGCGGAGAGGGGCTCTGCAGGGAGAGCTCGGAGGGACCGTGCACGAGGGTTTGTGCCGGAGACAGAAGACAAGGCGGCCAGGCGGTCGGTCAGGGCCGTGTCCCCCAGCAGCCCTCCCGGCCTGTGCGCCATCGGAGAGCGCAGCGCCCCCCCTGGTAAGCTGGGCTGCCCATCCTGCAGGGGTGCTGGGCTCGCTGGGCTGAGCGCTCCTGGTCTGGAGGGCAACTTTCCAGCCACTGAGGCAGGTCCAGCACAGGGGGAGTGCGGCTCAGTGGGCAGCATGCGCCTCTCGGAGGCCGTCTCCTTTCCCTTGGGATGCGGGTCAGGGACTAGGAAGGTGACTTTTCACTCTCGCCTCCACTCTCATCTCCACCTTCCACCCTCACCTCCACGCCCTGTCCGCGAGGAAGGCAGAGGTGAGCTGGCTGGCCGTGGTGACACTGTGGCTGTCACCTCCACGGCCCTGTGCACAGCCACCTCCTCCCCGCGGGAGGCCGGGGCCCGGGGCGGCTCACCCTCCTCGGTGACGCGCAGGGGGATCAGCCGCGTGGTCTTCACGAAGGGGCGGTGGGCCTCGAACTCGAACTCGCGGGACACGTTGCAGGTGTAGAGGCCGGAGTCGTTGAGGGTCACGTTGAGCACGGTGATGGACACGTCCTGCAGGTCCTTGCTGCCGTCCCACTGCAGCCGCCCCTGGAACGGGCTCTCCACCGCCTGGTGGCCGTTCCGGTACTCGTAGATCTGCGGGCAGAGGGGCAGGGGTAGGCCCGAGCGGGACGGGACGGAGGGCTGAGGCGGGGCGAGGGGAGGGCAGGAAGGAGAAGGAACTGCAGGCGCAGGAGGAAGGGGATGGCTGCTCAGAGCTCCAAACGCGGGTGGGGGGTCAGAGGGAGGAGCGGAGAGCAGGGGGAGGTGGGCCCGGGCGGACAGCACCGGGACCAGGAGGGGGCGCTGGGAGGAACCGAGGCCTGGGAGGAAGTGGAAACAATAGGAACGGGTGCGGTGTGTCCTGGGCAGCCAGTGAGAGCACAGGAGCCGCAGTCAGGAGGGCGGGTGTATTAGTCATGGGGCATCGCAAAGCCGCGCCTCGGGCTCCACCCTGAGCTGCTCCACTGGGCGGTGCGGGCAGTCTGGCCGGGCCCAGGAGGGGCTGGGCGGCCGGAATGCCGCCGGGGGCAGAGGCTGCTGTGCACACACCGGGCGTCTGCTTTGGGCTGGATTATAGCTGCAATATGGTCTCTAATCCCCTCAAACCCCCCTCGGACACCCGTTTCCCCTGTGCGGCTGTGCTGCCCATCCTGCGTCCGGCCACGTGCAGCCACTTACCTTCCCTCCGATCGCTACAGCGAATAAAAGTTAAGGCCATGCCCTAACCGGTTTGGCGCAGTGGATAGAGCGGCCGCCTGCAGACTAAAAGGTCCAGGGTTCGATTCTGGTCAAGGGCATGTACTTTGGTTGCGGGCACATCCCCAGTGGGGGGGTGTGCAGGAGGCAGCTGATCGATGTTTCTCTCTCATCGATGTTTCTAATTCTCTATCCTCCCTTCCTCTCTGTAAAAAATCAATAAAATATATTTTAAAAAGTTAAGGCCGGTGCCTTGTGGCACTGTCCACATTTCAAGGCTCCCTGGCACACCGGCCGGCTGCCGGGCAGCGGGGTCCGGAGCACTGCCCCTCACATGGTGTCTGTCCCATCGCGCTGTCTGCAGCACAGTTTTAAATGTTCCCTTCCTCCTCCTGAGCCTCATCCTCTCCGGTTTGGCCAGGCCTGGCAGCGGAGTGGGCGCTGGCACGGACCAGGCCTGAGTGCCAGGGGCCCCGGGGGCCAAGGCAGCCAGGTTCTCGGACCCGGAGGAACCTCCGTCCTGGCCGGCCCCGAGCCCAGCCCGGGAGGCCTGCTGTCCCCCTTCAGGCACCTGATGGGACAGACGCCATCAGACGGGCCGTGCAGCCTGGAGCTGGCAACGAGGTTGGCCCTGAGAGCCGGGCGGAGGGCAGGTGAGATGCCGCACCTGCGCCATCGCCATCTCCGGGCCGCGGAGACGCTGCCCGGGACACGAGGCCCTCAGTACGGGGTGCGTGGCTGCGGTCAGGGGCCTGGTCCGGATATGTGTATATGGTTCTTTCTTTAGCAAGCTCTTAAGGAGTGCTTCCTGTCTTCTAGAACTATCCTAAGTGCATTAAAAATGAAAGCTCACGATTCCCAGTAAACTCCATGGTTTATGCCCCATTTTAAGGGGGAGTAAACTGAGTCACAGAGAGGGTCAACAGTGTGTAGTTTCAGGACACAGGAAACTAAGAGGCTGGAGAGTCAGGAGTCACATGCAGGCCGCCTGGCTCCAGACACAGAGGGTCCTTCCCGAGGTGGGATTCAAAGTCTATGACAGCCGTTCAGCGCTGGCGCCAGCCAGTCAGAACGGCACTGCCCTGGCAGGCGCAGCCGCACAGACTCCCGCTCTGCTGTCACCATGCTGCCGTCTCGGGCTGGGAGGTCCGGCCCAGAGTAGAACCACTGAACTATCTCACCCGATGTGGCTGCACCGGGTACAGTGACTGCCGCCACGTCATCCCTGTAATTCCCATTTTACCGGGATCGTGAGCTAAAGGAGAGACAATGTTACTAGGAGCTCCGGGACCATTGTAGTATAGTTCAGCCCAAAGCAGAACGCCCATGTGTGCCCAGCAGCTGGCAGCTCTCTGCTTCCCGGTGGCATCCTGGCCGCCCAGCCCCTCTCCCAGCCAGACTGCCCGCATTGCCCACAGAGCAGCTCAGTGTCGAGCCTGAGGCCCGGGCTTCGCGAAGCCTCATGACTAATACAGCTGCCTCACCGACGTCATCCTATATAACAAGAGGCTAATATGTAAGTTGACAGAACAGTGGCACGGCCAGTCCTATGAAGTGCACTGACCACCAGGGCCAGACATTCAACACAGGAGCTGGCCCTGGTGGTCAGGGGCGAGCCAGGCGAGCACAGCGGCCGTGGTGGGAGCCTCTGCAGCAGCTCTAAGCATGTCCAACTGCCAGTTTAGGCCCATTCCTCCCGGGGAGCGGACCTGAGCTGTCAGTCTGACATCCCCGAGGGCTGCCAGACTGCAAAAGGGCATCAGCCGGGCTGAGGGGCCCTTCTCACCAAGCCCACAAATTTCATGCACCAGGCCTCTTGTCTTACAAAATGGTGCTTGGTGCAGAGACCAGGAAAGGAAGTTTCGTTAGTGTGGAGGCATGGGAAAGCCCGGGCCTCGGACTGCTCCCCTCTGAGAGGGCATGGCCCCCCGCAGGAGGGGGCCCAGGATTCAGTTGTTCTGCTAATTCAATCCACCTGCTGGAGGGTGTAGAAGGTAAACACAAACACCTACAAAGTGCCCGTCAGGTGACTCGCACTCAGTCGGCTTTCAGCACCAGTTACCTCTCCTTCTGTTGTGACCAGGAAGGCCTGTGGCTGGCCCGGGGCCCTTCCTGCCCAGAGGCTGGGTAAACTGAGGCCGCCGGTCTCTGCGGAGGAGAGGAGCCGACAGCGCTCGGAGAGAAGGAGCCAGTGTCTGTCAGATCATTCTCCCCACCCCCAGGGGTCGGGCACACAGCACAGGGGCCCATGGGAGAAGGCGAAGGCGGCAGCCAACGTACCAGGAAGTCTTTTCCGCCCTCGGGCCTGTAGAACCATTCCACCACCGTGGTGGCCTCCACCTCCTCCCTCTTCATGCAGGAGATGCAGCGCAGCTTCATGGCATTGCCCTGGACGGCCTCCGTCTCCGAGGGCACCTCCACGCACACCGGGGAGCAGGCGCCTGGGAGGCGGGCGGGGCCAGGAGGGAGGGAGAGACAGAGAAGGAAGGGTCGTGAGCTAAGTCTGAAAACACCACGTACATGTGTGTACACTGCCCCTGTGCTCCGGAGCACGCACACCCCAGCAGGTACGGAGGGGCATCGAGGAGGCACGGTGACCCAGAGCCACTGAGCGAGCGGCGTTCGAAACGTTTCAACTGGATGTGGCCGTGGAGGAGGCAGCACAGCCCCGAGCCTGCCCTCAGATTCCTCCAATCCAGAGGAGGCAGGGCGGGCGCACCCAGCACCCTCCCTCAGCGGCATCGCCGAGGCCAGGCCCAGTGAGGCTGAGGTGGGGAGGTGGGAGAACCCCAACCTGCCCTGAGGCCGCGCCCCGCAGGGAGCACGCACACACACACACACACACACACACACACACACACAACCCAGGCCTCTGAGCACAGACCAGGCCTCTGATCACAGACCAGGCCCGCTCTGCTCCCAGCAGCTGGGAGAGCGCCAATGGCAATGGTGGTGAGCAGTGAAACAGACAGACAGACAGACAGACAGGACCCGCCTTGTAAGACCCCCATGTCCTGCACACTGTGAGGGTCAGAGGTTTCCAGCCGTGAGAGGTTGTTATATCTGTTTAGGAAGAGTGAGGTAATGCGTGTGCACGGTGGCGGCTGGAGCAGCCAGGAGGGGAGAGTGAGTGACGGCCCAGGAGGCCGAGCAGTGCTTTTCGGGGAGAAGCAGAGCGAGGAGAGGTCAGACTGTGGGGTTCTTACAGCCCCGCCTCTGATCACTCGTGGCCTGTGACAAAGGCAAGCATTTCTGTCTGCAAATTAGAACGTGTCCAGGTGGGCGGGGGCTGCCAACAGGGACATGCGGGCGGCGGCGGTAACAGACGATGCACAGAAAGCGGGAACAGCCCCTCTGCCCGCTCAGGATGAAGCCCGCCAGGGCACCGGTCAGGGGTCAGATTCCACAGAAGGGGCGTGTTCCGGGGGCCGAGCCCAGAGGGAGCGAGGTCCGGAGAGAATTCCCTGAGGGACAAAGGGAGGCAAACACACCACCGCTCTGTCCTCTGCTGTTTGAAGGCTGGTCTGTGAACGGTAAACAGATTCTCTCCAACAGTTACAGGAGTTGAGTTTAGCTCAATGTTTTAAAAACTAATTTTCTGGTGCGGCAGCTGCTCACAAACGCAGAACAGTGTTCGGCAGGAGAGCCTGCGAGGCACACAGGGGTGGCTCTGAAGCAGTGACCACGAGGACTCGTGAGTCAGGAATCCTGATGCTACCTTTAAAAATATGTATTTATACTAGAGGTTTTGTGCCCTGGGGTAGGGGTGGGGTTGTCCCTCGGCCTGGCCTGCGGGCATGGGGCCGAAACTCCTCTCTGATCCCCTTTCCGCCGGGGTCCTGGGTTGCAAGAGGGCGGTTCTCAGTGAGGCGCCCCAGAACCTGGCTCCTGCCCCTCTCCTCCCAATACTGTGTCACTTTCTCTCTGTGTCTGTCTCGCTTCATTCATCTCACTTCACCCTCACTTGGGCAGTAACTGACAACTCCTGGGCATTTGGCTACAAAGTGCAATTATTTAGCGAATGGGATTTACTGAGCCGGGAACCTGATGGCCTAAGGCAGGACCCTGCTCAATGCCAGGCTCCGCCCAGGCCCTTCCGCCCAGGCCCTTCAGCCCCGGGAACCTCCTTCTTCCCACCTGAGTGCTCCTTCGCCTCCTGCCCTCCCCGGAGGGTGCCCACTGGTGCTCCTGTCCGCCCAGGAGGAGGGAGGCGGGGCCGGTCTCCCAGCCAGTGTGGTAGCGGGGACATTCGCTGCCTCCACTGGAAATCGACATTAAGTGGGTGGGCGGGCGCCAGATGTCGGGGCCACAGCCAGTAGGTCCTGCATGTCTCTTCATTCAGCTCAGTGGTCGGCAAAGTCATTAGCCCACAGAGCCAGATATCAACAGCACAACGACTGAAATTTCCTTTGAGAGCCACATTTTTTAAACTTAATTTTCGTCTAACGCCACTTCTTCAAAATAGACTCGCCCAGGCCGTGGTATTTTGTAGAAGAGCCACCCTCGAGGGGCCAAAGAGCCGCATGTGGCTCATGAGACCAAGTTTGCTGACAGATTTAGCTAATCGAGTCGAAAGTTTCTGTAAGGACCAGACCCACAACCTCTGCAATGCGCTAGAGGCCAGGAGCCAGACCCAAAGTGGGGAGCCACTGGGCTAGAGGCCTGGCCCCGTGCATGGATTCGTGCACCCGTGGGGTCCCTCGGCCTGGCCTGGGGGCTCTCCAACATCCCCCAAGGGTCCCAGATTGTGAGAGGGCGGTTCTCGGGTGACGCACCCCGGAATCGGGCTCCCTCCTCTCTAGTGCTGGATCCCCCCGAGAACCTCAGCTGCCAAGTCACCACAGCTCCGCAGCTCCTGTGTTGAGCATCTGCCCCCTATTGGTCAATGTGCATCATAGCCACCAATCAGCCGGTCTGCCAGTCACTTAGGCTTTCCTCTTTATAGATTGATTTCAAAGAGAAAGGGAGAGGGAGAGAGATAAAAACATCAATGATGAGAATCATTGATCGGCTGCCCCCTGCACACCCAGTACTGGGGATCCAGCCCCAACCTGGGCATGTGCCCTGGACCGGAATCAAACCTGGGACCTTTCTGTCTGTTGGCTAACGCTCTATCCACTGAGCCAAACCGGCCAGGGCTGATGCTACCTTTTAATGAATTAATAATAAAAACAGAACCCCGAAAAATATAAAGCACTGCACATTGATAATTAGACCAGTCTGCTCCTGTACTGCAGACAGCCGTGTCCAAAAGCGGAGGAGAGCTTTATTTAGAGCTGGAAGTCAGGCTAGCCAATTAATTTTGAGTAAAAAATGAAATTTTATATTTGACTGACTTGGAAGGCAACGCCTTTCATTTTAAACGCAGCCTCAATCCTAGTGGTGCTGAGTGAAGTCTAAAATATTTAGAGGCAATAAATGTAATTGGTTTTAAACTCAAGCAAGCTAGCTGGGCTGGTCCTGCCGGGGCCTGCAGGGGGCGACCTGCTTCTGCGCGGTCACACCAGCGGGTGCACATTTGGGAGACCCAGTCCGCGGTCTGCGATGGGTTTGGAGTCTTGATTCCAGGCCTGGTGGAAACAGAAAGGAAGGAGGAGGGGTGATCTCCACAGGAATCAGAGTGGAGGAGATGTGGTGTGGAGAGTGTGCCCTCATATTTAACGAGATGTGGTGAAGGTAAGTTAGTGCGGCTCGGACACTTCAAAAGCAGAGCAGAAAGTGCGCTGTGCGGTCACCATGACAGAGGCGGGATGAAGATGGTATTTGGCAACTGCTGGTGTTTGATTTCCTATTTAACCTCTCCGAGACCCATTTATGCATCAATAAAAGTGCTGAAAATAATGTTTATCCAATATATTTTCCATGAAAACCCTCTGGAATAATCGACACAAGTGTGCTTTGTACAAACGTCACTTGCTAATGTCCTTCTGGGCTTCATCTAAGTGTTCACTTTCCTGCTTGCTGGGTGCCCGGCACTGAGAGTCCAACAGGGAACTCCCAGGAGCCATCTCTGCCCTCACGGCGCCTGCCTTAGGGCGGGGAGAGAGAAAATGAGCAGCTTACATTGCCACAAGTGCTGGGAGGCAGAATAAGAGAGGCCAGAGGAGGCAGTGCGTGTGCTCACTGGGGACAGCCCCCGAGGCGGAGGAGCTGAAGGAGAGAGGAGGGCGAGAGCTGTGTGAAGGCGCCAGAGGGAAGAGCAGCTCCAGGCCGGGGGTGGGAGTGCGTTTGTGGAAAGCAAAGAGCACAGTAAACCCAGGGAGGACGTGAGGACAGAGACAGGGGCGGGAGGGCTGTGGCTGGTCTGGAAGGCCGTGATTGGAGCTTCGGCCTGAGCTTAGAGTGGCATGGGGCTCTGTGTGGAGGAATGACATGAGCTGACTATGAAACTGCATGATGTGACCGCTGTGTTGAGAATAAACCAGAGGTGAGGAAGCACACGGGCGGGAGCGAAGGTAACAGTAAGCACTGACAGAGTGACCAGGCTGAGCTGCCGTCGGTTTTGCTGGGTGAGGGGGCGTGGAGCTGTGGGGTGTGACAGGGGATGACTTGCTGGATGACTATAGGTGAGAGCTGATGTGCTCTGATAAAGTAGATCAGAGGGCCTTAGACAGGAGCACCGCTCATGGTTTATAGTTGGAGGAGGAGGGCAGAATGTATGCCGTCGGGCTGGTGAATGGGGGGGAGGGGGGCGGCCTCTTTTTCTACGATGCCCCTGAGATGACAATAACCCGGGTATCTTCAGAGAGCAGGCCCACTGGTCCCCTCCTCTAGTCAAAGTCCAGCTGCAGGCGGGGAGACGCGCCTGAGGGCCTGGCCAGAGCCCTGCAAGTGGCCTCCGCGCCCCTCCCGTCTGCTGGCCCTTCGCACGGTGACCTCAGAGGGGAGTCTGTGTCCCCAGCCCGCGGTCGCCAGAGCACCGCTGCCTGAAACCCTCTGGATATCCAAGAACAGGCCGCACGCGGAACAGGCAGGAACGGCAGTGCACGGCCATGTCGCTGACTGCACGCAGTAACTCCTGGGATGCTCTGCATAAACCATCTCACCTACTGCCTCCTTTTCAATTTTCCTGGTAATAACGTATGACAAGGAAGAATCTGACATATTAATGATGGTTGTATTTAACTAAGGAATAGCATCAATGTATTATGAGGTGGGTAGTAATGTATGTTGAGCAAACTCCTCTAATACCCCCAAACCTTCAGGCATCACTATATTGCTCTTCCAGAGCTCGTTCTAGACTGTTTTCCTTCGCAATCTATAATAATAAAAGCGTAATATGCTAATTAGACCGGACGACCTTTCGGATGAAGCCGGGGCTACGAGGGAAGGCAGGGTCCCGGGTGCCTGGGGTGGCTGGAGGGAAGTCTGGGTCCCGGGGGCCAGAGGGAAGCCAGGGCCAGCAGCCGGGGGAAGGAAGGCCTAGCCTTGCACAGTTCCATGCATTGGGCCTCTAGTAAGATAATAAATGCTTTGGTTGGAATGGAAGTACTTCCCCAAAAGAGTAATAAGCGGAGTTGCTTGCAGGTATTAGTTCCCTGTAATGACTTGGTCTGTCAGATTAGTCAGTCACTTAGCAGAGCCTTGAAAGGAAAGGATGCAAGAAGGGCTAGTGGGGAAAGAGGAAAACACGCCCCAAGAGTGGACATCTGGAGAGCAGACCTGCAGAGGAAGAGTACAGAGGGCACCAAAGGCTGAGGATGAGGGAAGCTCTGCAAAGGGCAATGGTGCCCTGGCCAGATAGCTCAGTTAGTTAGAGCATCGTCCCAATGTGCCAAGATTGTGGGTTCGATTCCCAGTCAGGGCACTTACAAGAATCAGCCAATGAATGCATAAATAACTGGAACAACAAGTCAATGTTTCCCTCTCTCTCTCTCTCTCTCTCTCTCTCTCTCTCTCTCCCCCTTCCTTTCTGTCTCTGAAATTCAATACTTTTTTTTTAAAAAGGCAATGCCATGGCATGGGGAGGGAAGAAAGGAGGGGCCGCTCGGAAACAAACACAAGGCTGGTGTCCACCCGGCATCCTGCGTAGCAGCCATGCGTTCACAGAAGCGCCAGGACAAGCACTGGAAGCCTCCAATCTGGAGGCCAGATTCTCTAGCAAGTCTTCCCCTCCGGAGCTCCTTTCCTCGTCTCCAAATTAGAAGTGATCCTCCCCCTTAGGGTTGACATGGGGCCACAAGAAGGAATGGACTAAACCGTAATGGTAGCCCTGCTGGCGTGACTCAGTGGTTGAGCATCGACCTATGAACCAAGAAGTCACGGTTTGATTCCAGGTCAGGGCACATGCCTGGGTTCTGGGCTCCATCTCCAGTGTGGGTCTGCAGGAAGCAGCCAATCAATGATTCTCTCTCATCATTGATGTTTTTCTCTCTCTCCCCCTCTCTCTCCCCCTTCATCTCTGGAATCAATAAAAAGATATTTTTTTAAAAAAATAATGGTGCTTTGTAAGCTATAAAGCCCAGACAAGTGTAGGGCTGTTTTTGTTGTTATATGCATTATTTTAAAAATAAGGGAACTTTTTCCAAAATATGCAGAATATAAAAGAATTGAAAGATTCTTTGTGTTCATATCTTTTAAAATATGTTTTTATTGATTTCAGAGAGAAAGGGAGAGGGAGCAAGAAATAGAAACATCAATGATGAGAAAGAATTATTGACTGGCTGCCTCCTGCACGTCCCCCCACTGGAGATCAAACCCATAACCTGGGCATGTGCCCTGGACCGGAATTGAACCCAGGACCCTTCAGTCCACAAGCCGACCCTCTATCCACTGAGCCCAACTGGCTAGAGCTCCAGGTGCCTAGTTTCAGTAAGGCAGATGGGCACAATCCCTTCTAATTATACTGGTTATTACCTTTTAGCATGAAGAAGGTAACTAAGATTATGTACAAGCAATATGCCATCTAAAAAACATCTATTTCCCTCAGGATCTAATTAGAAAACCAAGGCAGAGATACCCAGAAAAAACCAAGGCAGAGATACCCAGAACTGTACAACTACCTCACACACAGACACATCTGTGTACCCACTCTGTCCTCACCACGCCATTCAGATAGCCATGCTGAGGCTCAGACACACACTGGTGCACACATTCACCCACGAGGCTCACGGATGCACGCTCTCACCTGCATATTCAGGCAGTATCATTAGCCTCACTGACTCCCTCTGCACACATGCAGGCCCCCACCCCAGTCCCTCTCTGACATCCCTGCTCAGCCTCACCGCTGCAGGGCATGGCTCCCTGATTTGGAGGGAGAAAGTCCCCTTGTCCGTCACAGCGACAAGCGAGAGTGTATGAGCCTTTGAAGGCAAAACCCCCACTCCCCACACACCACCTTAGCTCCCCTGTTAAAAAAAAAAAAAAAAAAAAGATGCAATTCTCAGGTGCAAATCTACTTAACACCTCGCGCAAATGACCGAGCCTGTTTTCCTCCCTTTCCTGATAAGATTTAGCAGATGGGTTAACAACTAAAGTGTTTTCTGTCTCAACGTGCATGCGCCCAGCTATTTGTAATGTGCAGAAATTCACTCGAAGACCCAATCAGGTTTCCAAGTCACTCCACACTGAGAACCATTAACTGCAGCTGAAATGTGCATGACTGTTCGCTCCTTTTAGCAAAGGGGAAACATGCCTTGCAATAATAGCAAATGGGAGGCGGGTGGAGGAACCCAGGCTGGTTCAGGAATAAAGCAACAGGGGGTTGGGAGGCGTTTTTCCAGTCTCACATCGAGCTCCCATGCAGCCCTCCTGGACCCGCGTTGGCAGACACCCCCGAGGGAAGCCACGGGGCTCCTTTCTGTGGCGTTATCACTGTCACCCGTTCCGCATGGCGGGCGCGCTGGTACTCACCCCAGAGGGCGAGCGTGAAGGCGGCCAG
>NC_140521.1:22896054-23043554 GCF_964339955.1 Pipistrellus hanaki | reverse complement strand
GACGAAAAGAGATTGTCAATCTGAGAATTCTATACCAGTAAACCATCACCATAACCACCATCACCACCATCACTGTCATCATCACTATCACCACCACCACCACCACCATCACTGCCATCATTACTAACACCATCACCACCACCAACACCATCACTACCACCACCTCTCTACCACCACCACCACCATCACTACCACCACCTCTCTACCACCACCACCACCACCACCACCATCACTGCCATCATCACTATCACCACCACCACCACCACCATCACTGCCATCATTACTAACACCATCACCACCACCAACACCATCACTACCACCACCTCTCTACCACCACCACCACCATCACTACCACCACCTCTCTACCACCACCACCACCATCACCACCACCAACACCATCACTACCACCACCACCATCACCATCACCACCACCACTATCACCACCACCACCACCACCACCACCACCTCCACCATCACTAACGCCGCCACCACCAACACCACCATCATCGCCATCACCATCAACACCACCATCACTGCCATCATCACTAACACCATCACTACCACCACCACCTCTACCACCACCATCACCACCATCACCACCACCTCCACCACCACCACCATCACTACCACCACCACCTCTACCACCATTATCACCACCACCATCACTACCACCACCACCTTTGCCACCACCATCACCACCACCACCAACACCATCATCACCACCACCACCATCACTGCCATCATCACTAACACCATCACCACCACCACCACCACCTCCACCATCACTGCCACCAGGAGAGCTGGCTTAGTTTTACATGATTTATTCTCACTTCTTTCTGTGCTTATTCCTAATGATGACCATGGTCTTTCATAAATATGGACCAACCCCACTTTGAGGACTTCACATGAGGATTTAAGAACAATGCAATTGTCTGTCTTCTTTGAAAACAGGATCATTTGGTGTTCTCTATTTCTCACATTCCTCTTGAGTTTTGGCAGTGACTCTCAGTCAAATACCTTAAGTGCCTTGAAATACATTTGGCCTTGTCTGAGAGTTTTTAACTCATTTAAATTCTTTGTTATTCTATATATATATATATGTGTTGTAGCAGCTGTTACCCAGAAGGTATGCATGTTCTTTGGTGTTGTTTTTTTTTACAGAGAGGAAAGGAGAGGGATAGAGAGTTAGAAACATCAATAAGAGAAAAACATCCATGAGTGTTCACAAACAAGGTACATGCCCTTGACCAGGAATCGAACCCGGGACCCTTCAGTCCCCAGACCGATGCTCTATCCACTGAGCCAAACCGGATAGAGCTGTTATTCCTTTTTTTTTTTTTTTTTTTTTTACTTTTTCCAGTTTGAGGTTCACCTTCCCTTACTGCTGATGGTGAAACCATCATTTCAGTCTCGAAGCAGCAGCAGCAGTGTCTCTCTGTGTTCCATAAAACACGACTATTCCTCACTTAAAGCCCTTCAGCGGCATCTCACTGCACTTAAATAAGATCTAGATCCTCCCCATCGCCTCTCAAGGCCTCCCTGAGTCAGGCCTCTCTTCACACTCAGGTCTACCATTTTGTCTTGTTCAGAATGGTCCAGTTATGCTTATTTTTAAAATGCATCTCAGCCAAAACCAGTTTGGCTCAGTGGGTAGAGCATCGGCCTGTGGACTGAAAGGTCCCAAGTTCGATTCCGGTCAAGGGGATGTACCTTGGTTGCAGGCAAATCCCCAGTAGGGGGTGTGCAAGAGGCAGCTGATCGATAATTATCTCTCATCAATGTTTCTAACTCTCTATCCCTCTCTCTTCCTCTCTAAAAAAAATCAATAAAATATATTTTAAAAAATAAAAAAGTAAAAAAATAAAATGCACCTCAAACCTATTGTTTTTCCCCATTATAGAAAGTACCTGCCCAGAATGCTCTCGGCCCTTGGCTGGTTCCTGCACTCGGGTTTGTCTCCAGTGCCTTCTTAGAGTGGCACTGCCCGCTTCTCTACTAGTTTCCCGCCCACTCTCCCACCTGAAGCTACTCCCCATCTCATTGCCCTGTTTCTTGTTCTTCATATCTCTCTTACTGTCCGACATGGTGTCATTTATTCACGTGGGACACCAGGCCAGCACGTGCGGGAGCAGCGTGCATTGGGTAACGGTTGGCTGGGAGACCTGGTGATCGGGGATCATTATTGGCCGGAAGAGGAGTCTCGGCAGAGGGAAGGGATGGGGCATTCCGAAACGGAGACAGTTAAGAAGTGTTGGTGCAAAACCAGCGGTGTGATCGGCTGATTACACTTTCACAGCATTTGTTAGTGGAATAACAGGGGTAGGAGCGTGGTGAGAGGAGGCCTTAGGATGAGCAGGTGCTCAGGGAAGGTCATATCAGCAGACTTAAAAGTTAACTCGGAGGAAAGGACTTGAGATTCAGGTGAAGGGTGACCCCGCACAGAGACATCAGTGCCGGCAAGGGTGCCATTCCTGCCATGTGCCTGTGTTGTGCCGATGTGGCTGTGTCATTACCGAGTGTAATTGTCACAAACTTGCAGAAACCACTCCTCTTTTTAAAAGAGGAGCTCAGCCAAAACCGGTGTGGCTCAATGGATAGAGCGGGGGGGGGGGGTCTGCAGACTGGAAGGTCCCAGGTTCGATTCCAGTCAAGGGTATGTACCTTGGTTGTGGGCACATTCCCAGTAGTGGGTGTGCAGAAGGCAGCTGGTCGATGTTTCTAGCTCTCTATCCCTCGCCCTTCCTCTCTGTGAAAAATCAATAAAATATCAACAACAACAACAAAAAAAGTGGAGTTCAGAAGAGCTAAGAAGCTACCCCGCGCCACAAAGCTAGCAGCCAGGTCTTCCTCTCTTTTCAACCAAAGCACATCCTCCTGTCAGCGCTCCCTCGTAGCGTGTGAGTCCATGCCTCTTCCGGCGGTGATGCCCGGGCTTGGGGAGCCTCTGTCCCTCGGGGGTGGGGGGGGGGGTCAGGCGCCTGACCCAGCTGGGTCACACCAGCGGCGAGGGACTGAAAGGCCCTGCAAACAGCACGTTGTTTAACAGCTGCGTTTCCACCTCTGCCCTGCTCCCTTCACTGGGTCGTTTAGAGACTCACATGTGAAAACATTGGAAGTACCTGACAAATTTCCCAATTTCTTATACACTCTGGTTGTTCCAGGCCTGTTCTGTCTTCCCAGATGTCACCTAAAATGGCCCTGCATGCACGTATGAGGAAATGATATTAATGTCAATAACAGAGTCTCAGGGTGTGCTTAGAATTATAGAATGAGGGAAGGAAGGATCAATGACAGATAATTTAGTTCATTGACCAACTTCCATAATTCCAGGAAAATTTACTAAAGTCATCTCAGAAAGGAAGCCCTAGGACAGCACGTCAATAAAGTATGTAAAAAAATATTTTTATTGATTTCCGAGAGGAAGGGAGAGGGGCAGATAGAAACATCAATGTTGAGAATCATTAATCAGCAGCCTCCTGCACGCCCCCTACTGGGGATCGAGCCCACAGTCTGGGCGTGTGCGCTGACCAGAATCGAACCTGGGACCCTTCACTCTGCAGGTCAACACTCTATCCACTGAGCAAAACCATACAGGGCAGGAAGATCTCTTAATACTGAACATTCTTTCCAATAAAAAGAACCATGGAATTTTATAACCAACAGTCCGTGGAGAGGCCTGCGGGAAGCGGTTGCCGTAAGCTGGCACTGCCTGGGCGGGTGCACGGCCAGCCTGGACGGCAGGCTGGACACCGAGCTGAGAAGAGCAAGAACAATCGGGACCCGCAGACACCTCTGTCTGTCTGCCTGTTACAGACTTCTGAGAGTAACGGCTGCTGCTGCCCTCCCACCTCCCGAATCTCACGCGAGTTCTCCTTTGGAGAACTTGGGAAAAGAAAATCAGACCGGGGCTTCCACGTTCAGCTCCAGGAAGACAAAACCCGGAGAGCGCCTGCAGCTCCCTGAGATAACCTTCGCCTGGGAGCCTAGAGGTGGAGGTCTCTGAGAGTCACACGTAAAATTCAGTTCTTCAAAGGCTAATTCCAAAACCAGCTGAAGTCACAGCGTGGCAGCGCCCCCGTGGTAAAGTCAGGGCGTTGGTGGGGACACAGGGTCAGGTGAGGGAGCAGGTGGGCAGGTTCTGATGAGACGGAGGAAAGCTCAGGAGCAGCCTCCCGGGCCCCCCCCCCCCAATGGGCCTCTCCGCCTCACCACTCACCTCCTCTCTGTGCGAAGGAAGCTTCTCCTCCGGGGAGGCCGGGCCCCGGAGACTCGCTTTAACCCCCTCAGGCTGCTGGTCTGTGTTTAGAAATTTAAACATGGTTCTGGCAGGCACCAGGATGTGACCCCATGCCCCAAAGTCACAGGATTTTGACGATTTTTATTGAAAAGGAAACACAAAACCCAAAACTGCCGAGTACACAGAGACAGGCCGGTCGGGTGAGTTTATTGACGTGGTGCACCAGCCAGAGAGGGTGCATGTGGTGTTTCAGCTTCAGTGCCGGGGCGTGGCGCCAGCAGCCGGTGGTGAGGGTGTCTCTTAACCTGCCTGGAGGCCAGGCGGCGGGGTGGCCGGGACCATGGAAACTGATCAGCGGGGAGTTTGGCTGCAGCTGCTGCATCAGATGAGCCTTCTCTCCTGGAGCAAATGAACGTGTCCTCAGGGCCCGGGAGGCAGCTTTGATCGGTAAATGTTTCTTGCTTTTTTCTTAACACCTGTTAGTAAAACTACCTCTAATATATCAGCATCTTTATAAACGAACATCCTGTTTAGCACTTGACACAGCAGTCCATACTTGTAACGTGTACATGGAGTGGGAGGGGACGGTGTCAGATATTTAACTTCTCGGAGTTCCTGTGGAAGATGCCTCTCAGCAGCGGCTGGTGAGACACTGAGACGCCCCTCCCCCCCCCCCCCCGCAGGGTTTGCTGCTTCCAGAGACCGAACCCCCCTCCAGCCTCGTTTGCAGCTCCATTGGGACCCTCTGAGCATGGCCGGGAAGAGCTGCCAGCAGCTGTGCCTGCTCCGGTTCTAACCGGCCTCGTCCTCCCAGGAGGCTGAGCAAGGTCAGGGCAGCGGCCAGGACATGCCCTTTGGGGAGCTCGGACCGGGCTGCTGGGAGGCGCTGGCCCTGGCAGGGCCCAGGGCCCGCGGAGGAGGGGCGCCCGGCGTGCGAGTCCTCTCCTCTCCGCGGGGGCCGGCCCCCTTCACCCGTCTGCAGGCACCTCAGACAGAGGAGCGAGCAGCAGCCCCAGAAGGGGTTGCTATGGCAACCTCACCCAGCAGGCAAAGAACAGTGCTCTAAGCTTCAGCGAGAAGGCTCGGGGATAAAAATAAATTCTCATTAATCCAGGACCCACATATGACTTACACTGAGGACTTACCTGAAAACAGAGCCAGTCAGGGTGAACGCCCACACTTCCTCCCCTTTTTCAGGAAAAGTGACCCACGGACGGGGCCCGAGGCTTTTCCTCACCTGTGGCTCCTTGGAAAGTAGACATCTTCCCCCGAGGCTGGAGCCTCTGTGGCTCTCAGCACTGTGCACCGGCCGGCCGGAGGGCCTGTGGGCGGGTGTTGGCGTGGTCCCCGGATGACAGCGAACACAATTCGTATTTCAGAGTCGATTGTCACAGCCGTGACCTGGCGTGTCCATCATACCCACGTAGGTCCGTGCAACCTCGCATTTCTCAGCTCTCCTGACAGCCGCGCTCCTGACCACCTTACGGAAGGGCGTGAGGCCACGGATGTGGACATTTAAAAACTAAACACGAAGGTTCCACGCAAACACAGGCTGTGAGGAGGCCTTTCGGGGGGGTGGAGGGGAGATGGGAGCAGTGAGCACCTGCCTCCGGCCTGCAGGGGCTGCAGACACAGCTGGGATCACAGCGTCAACAGTCATCTCTGCTGCCCCCACGCTTGATGGTTTTAGAGATACACAGGTGAATAAGTAAACAAGGAAAGGAAAAGGTGTGGTGTTCACAGGTAACGTGTAGATTAAAGCGTGGCCAGAGGCTGTGTGAAATGTGGGCCTCTCTCTGCAGGAGAGCGTGCCTGCGGCTCAGCTCCACTTCTCACCCCGAAGCCCGTCTGCAGGAAGCACAGAGCTGAGGGCTGCAAGGAGCCCAGGGCTGCAGCCCCAGCAGGACCTGACCAGCTTCCTCTCCGAGGCCAGGCACTGCCATGGTGCCCTGGGTGTCGCCTGCTCCTCCTGGGGAGGAGCCACAGGCTGTGGGCCAAGCAGAGCCGGAGCGAGGCCGGCGGGAGGAAGCGGGGGGAGGGCTGGCCGCATGGACGGCCTCCTCTGGGAGGACTGGTTCCGCTGGCCTGGGAGCTTCTGGTTGTCCGCAATGAGGAATTAAGGTGAAACAACAACGAAGCAGTGCTGGCTGGTCTCGGAGCTGAAGATGGCCAGGTGGTTCCAAGGAGGTGGCAGGAAAGCGGTTGGAGGGAGCTCAGAGGCTGGAAGGAGGGGTGTCCCTGGGTCTGGTCGGTTCAGACACAGTTGAAGCAAGAGACAGCCCCGGGGCGCTGAGGGCAGTGCCAGCCGCCGGGTCCTTCCCGTGCCAGCGTGTTTGTTACTAAGTGCGCCTTCGTCAATCCAGCCCAAACTTCTTTTAAAAAAAAGGAAAACCCAAACAAAAATGAAAGCTGAACACCCCGAATCCCATGACACAGAGACATTAACACAGAGAACAGCTGCTGCATATTTCTGTGTTTCTGTGGTGCACACACACACACACACACACACACACACACTTTTTGTAGGATCTGGATCCATGTGTACCATTTTATAACTTGGTGTTTGTTTTTTTACTTCCTATATTGTGAGCCATTTTCCATAGAAATCAATCTGTATGCGCCATCATTTAATAGATTTATAGATTTATATGACATTTCGTATAAACCCTTATTGTTAGCTATTTCAAATACTGAACAATTAGCTCCCCATTGTGGGCATTAGCTTCCCAATGTTCCCCGCAGTGAGCAGCACTGAACTGAAAAAAAAAGTCCTAATGGCTCCCGACCTATTTCCTCCGAGACGCTCTCAGCTGGAACAGTGGGCCCTGGGTGTGCCTTCTAGGACTTGGCGTTGCCGAGTTGTCCTCCTGAAAGTCGTACCTGCGCCCAGTCCCCCACAGCGGACAGCGCGGCCTGGGAGTCCCTCCAGCGGCCTGGTCCCCGGGACCGTCAGAATCAAGCCCTCCTCTCCCCTCCGCGGCCCGGGCCCCTGGCAGGCCGTTTGTAGGGGGGGGGGGGGCAGGACACGGATGCCCCTGCCGCGCCCGGCCGGACCCTAACCTCCCCACGCAGGCTCCTGTGCCCGAGGCCCGGCGCCCGCCCGGTGCGGGACAGCGAGCTTGTGAGTTATCGTCAGCCTCATTCCCCGCTACAGCTCCCGCCGAGCTGACAGATGTACGCACGTCTGAGCAGTCATGCGGCAAGAGACTCTGGGGCCAATCCTTCCCGGTGTGACAGTGTGTAATCGAGGTGAAGCCATAAATTTTATAAACAAGAATAGACCACCCTCAGCAACATATGTCTCCGATGTGTGCTCGACCCTTCCAAGGTGATCGTAAGTAGAGGCACCTGCTCGCCCAGGATTCGGGCCTTGGGGCACCCAGTGTGGGGAGGGGGGCCCCAGCCACTGCCAGTCCTGGTCCGCTGCATGCCTTCCTGCCGTTTAACCCGTTCCCCAGGCTGCACCGCGTCCCCTCTGCTGGTGCCTGCTTCTCCCCTTCCTCCGACAGGCCGCTTGTAGTTCAAGATACTCTCTCTCCTCCCCTCCCCACCTGACTGTGTCACATCCTCATCATCACCGTGCCAAGATGCCTGACACTTCGTTGTGATATGCCCCGTGGTGGGGGTGGTGGGTCCTCCGAGTGTCATGGGGGCCCATGGCTGACCAAAAGGGGGCGCTGGTCTCCCCATGCAGGTGGGAGGCAACCTGTGAGCAGAAGGCCATGTGCAGTTGGGGATGCAGATGGCCTTCTGCTCACAGGTACCCAACAGCACTTCCAGAGTTGGGTCCCTAGGCTCCTGCAAGCCTCCTGTTGCCCTGCCCTCCGCAAGTCTAAGCACACAAGCCGCTGCTCACGGCCCTCCGGGGCTGTTAGAAAGCACTTCGGAAAGGATAAAACGTGATTCAACGTTAATGCTTTTCTTTTTCAGCTGCTACCTGTGCCAGGCCTCTGGACTTCTTCCCTGCGCCCTGGCAGCTGCAGCCATCCCGTTACCAAAGGTGAGGACGGGGGATGAGTGGTTAGACAGTTCGAGATGTTACAGCAGCCACCCCACCCCCCGCCCCCACATCCCCCTATCCACCGTTTTGCTTTCCATGATTTCAGTTACCCATGGTCCAAAAATGGAAAATTCCAGGTATAATTCATACATTTTAAATTGTGCATCATTCTGAGTAGCATGATGAGATCCTGTGCCGTCTCAGGACACCCCCAAAGTTCCTGGGTGTCCCCGGCCTGCCCGTTCCTTGCTTCGGCCTGGGCTCCCAGAGGAGAAAGCCATGGGCCGAGGCGGGGGAAGACTCCCCAGCTGGGCTGGGAGGTGAGTGAGGTCCCTCATGAAGGTCAGACCGCCGGGTCCATATTGCCGGGGAGATTCCCGGGCCGCGTCTGACGGGAGGGGTGGCCACGAAGCCCCTCCCCAGGCACTGACTTATGAGCATTCACGCAGAATTTATTACACCAAGAATTTCATGCAATTAAACTCGAAATGCGTCTGGATTCTTAAAGGCTCCGAGGTGAAAACTGGGACTAGCAACCACACACCTGCCGGGGCTGCTGAGGACGGGCTGGAAGGAGGCGAGGGTGGCATTGCTGCCAAGGGGACCTTGTCGTTGAGCTGTGTTACAAGTTCGGCTGGGAATTACTCGGTGAAGAACGCGCATTAACAACAGCCATGAGAGACCAGCCCGGGGGAAGCAGGTTGAGAAATGAGACAGCAGAATCTATTAGGCCTGACACTCCTCGCGGCCCGGCCGTGATGAACATGACTGTCAAGCGGCGGCTGGTCGGACAGCACGGGGCCGGGAGTCACAGGCCACATCCTGGCCCACATTCTGGAGCTGACTCCCTGAGACAAGTGGGTTCCTGTGAGCCTTTTCCACACCTGACGGCACAGTGCCCCGCCGGGCTGCTGTGGGGCGTGGAGATGACGCCTGTGGCGCTCGGGCCGGCACCACCGATGTGGCGGGTTCGCCCCAAAGGGATGCCCACCACCAGCTCCTCGCGGGCGTCCCCGGAGCTGGACTGAGCTGGGTGACAGGCCAGGCGCTTTCTTGGGAGCAGAATGTATGGGAGCGCCCCAAACGCCAGTAATTGAGGTAATATTTTCCAAGTCTTTTTGTTTTTTATTTTTTCAGTCTCTTTAAAAATCACAGTTAAGCAAAAGCAAAAACCTCTGATCCACAAGGTGCAGCTGAACTAAAAGCCTGCATTCCTCTCCCACCTGCTTGGCGGGCGGCCTGCCTGAGGTGGACAGGGGTGCAGGCAGGTGAGGCGGGCTTCAGAGGGAGGGCATGTGTTTTATCTGTGCAGTTTGCCAACTTGTCCGCCTGGGTTCAAGGCAAGGAGGCGACCAGACAAGCGTGCACGGGTGCCGTGTGCCTCTGGCCGGCTCCAGGATGGCTGTCGGGCGCTGCGGGAGAGGAAAGCAGGTTCCTGTTTGCCAGGTGGGTGGCACCGGGCACACCCTCCAGATGCCAAGTCTGCCCTGCGCCTGGCTGTCTCTCAGGGAACCTTTGTGGGTGGGGGTGGGGGGATGGGGGGGCAGCTGCAGAGGGCCCTGGAACCTGGGCTATCATCCCTCCCACAAGGGCTGAGGACGGGTCTGGGGACAGGCCGTGCCTTGTTCCGAAGAGCTCCACCTTCGGAGGCTGTTTGCTCCGAGAGCTTCTCTCGCCCGTTGGGGGCGGTTTCGCCCCGGCTGGGAGCTCGGTGGGGGCTGTTTTACTCCGTCCTGCTCCTCCAGGGGAGACTGAGGAGCCGGCGGAACCGAGCGCATGGGGCCGGTTGCTGCAGCTCCTGGAGCAAAGCCCTCCGAGGGCAGCCTGGCGCTGCCACTGCTCCCGGGTCCACACCGGCACCTGCGCCCCAGCCTGGGCTCACCAGGCGGGCGGAACTGGCCACTGTCACTCGGCCGCCGGCTCCTCAGCAGCTCTGTCGCCTAAGAGGCCCCTGACGCTGCTGGAACAAAGGACTCAGGGGGAACATGTGCCTGTTCCTCCAGCAAAATTCCCAGCGAGGAGGCGAGGAAAGCAAAGACGGTTTCGACGCCGGCGGACCTGCCTCCCAGCCGGACCTGCCTCCCAGCCGGCAGCCTCCTGTGCCTCAGGCTAAGCAGGCGCTCAGCTGGGATGGAGCACAAGGCACATCAGCGGCATCGGCGGCCTGCCCTTGTCAAGTCATTTTCTGCGGCTGGCAGCGTGGAGTCTTCAGGGTCCCGGGCTGTCTCCTCGCCCTCCATCAATATCCCTCCTTCCCAAGGACACGGCTGGCACCGGTGGCCTTGTCTCACGGCGGGAGGGCACGGTGGTGACAGGGGAGATAAAGCACAGCCGCGGCCTGGATCTGAGCACACGCCAGCCAAGCAGCATCGGGGCTCCGTCCCATCTGTGTCAGCCTGAGAACGGAAGAGCTGCCTGCCTCGAGCTGAGAATGTCCCCCCTCAGCCCTCGACACCCTCTGCCCGCAGGACTTCCCTTCCTTTAAGGGGTGGCGTTTCTCTCTTCACCCCTGGATGGGGGAAGGGTGCCCTTTGAGAGCCTCCTGCAGGCTGCACCCGCCATGCACACGTGGGCGTCAGGTGAGTGTTTCCCAGGCCTCACCTGTCCATGCGCAGCTGGGTGGCTCCCAGCCTCCGCCCCCACACCGCCTGCCTCCCCTTTACACGTGACCCGGGGCCCGGCGGCACCGGGACTCAGTGACGCTCCCAAGGCCGCTGCCACCCCGGGTCCCTGACGCGGAGCTGGCGGTGGCCGGGCTCTCCCTCTCTCCCACACACACTCAGTTCACGCCTTTCCCACTTTTATTCTGTTCCCGTGCATCCCCCTCATCACACAATCACCGCCTTCCTTCCCGCAGATGACCCCGCCCGCAGGCCGAGGAGAGCATGACGGGCAGGAGTCTCCAGCAGCCGCTGCCTGAGGGGAGTGCGGGGTCTGGAGCAGCTGAGTGCGAACAGAGACCGCGCCGGCCCTGGGTGAGTCCTCCGGGGTCAGGGCCAAGGGCACACTCCTCCTCTCCCTGTGGGCCCCCACCGAGGGAAACAGGAGGGCTCCCCTTTCCATTATCCCAGCGCCTGCGGTTCAGTCCGACGGGTCGTTTTTCCTGTATATTTTCTCTTGTTTCCCCTCCTTCATGGCTGTGTACCTGGCCAGCGTGAAGAGATAGTCGCTGAGTCTGGAGGGGCAGAGAAGAAGACGGAATGATCTGAAAGGGGCAATAGATGCTCACTGGTCCTTCCCATAACAGCCTTCAAGAAGGAAGCCTGCCATGTGTCCTGGCAGCAGGGACACACACACACACACACACACACACACACACACGAAGAGGAGCGGCCAGCCTGGGCCTGCGGCGGCACTGGGAGCCGCGTCCGGGAGAGCACGTGCCCGCCTGCGCCAGGCTGGGTGGCTCCTAGGGACAGCCTCAGAGGCTGGCGCGCTGGGCCCCTCACTGCTCTCCGCACCTTCCAGCGACCAGGACCACTGCCTCTCACACCAACATGCCCCGAGTCCTTGGGGCCCCGGGCAGCCTGCAGATTCTCACTAAAGCTGGGCCGGGCCTGGGGTTCGGCAGGTCCAGCCCACGCCAGTGACGCAGACACTGCTGGTCTGAGGACCCACACACTCCAGGCCGTGCACGGCAGACCCCCTCGTTCCTGGTCCCTTTCCCGAGGAATCACTGCTGTGACCTGACTGCCACATCCCTCTCCCCTCAAAGGAGGAACGAGCTGTCGGAACCCAGCACAGCCTGGGCCCTGTCCCCGTGCGAGGAGTGGGCCACCCTGAGGGGCCGCTCCAGTCCTGGCTGCGGCCACCTCCCGGACACTCAGGACGGCTCCCAGCTTGGCCTGCCCTGGACCTGGCCTTACACACACAAGCCGATGCTGGAGCAGAACCCCGTGGAGAAGGCCTGGGCAGCGGTGACCTGGCTGCCAGGCTGAGGGTGGGGCTCCCGGGACCCCCTGCCCAGCCAGTGACTCGGGCCCTGTGCTGGGCCCTAAGCCGGGCCGGTCTGAGCTCGCTTTGCCTGGCCGTGTCCTCAGCTCCTCTGCCCAGGGGCCTCGCCGGGGAAGGCTGGCCAGGAGGCCGCTCTCCTGCCTGGCCCCACCACGACCCTGCCAGGTCTTCCTGGTGACCAGCCTCAGAGCAGGCCCCGCTCCACACTGTCCTCTGAGCTGATGGTGTTCTTTGCTGGTGGTTACGGCAGCTTCTCCCCACAAGACCTTCCCCGCTGGGGACAGGGATTACCGCCTTGCTCTGCGCGCCCCGTTCCCGGCACAGCGCCTGGCGCACAGCACGTCCTCAGTGAACATGAGGTGAATGAGTGCGGCCCCTCCGTGGTGGTTACTTCCCATGGTGTCTCGCTTTTCCGAGGGAGATCTCCAAATCCCCCGGAAGTACCTGTTTAAGAACTTGCCCACGTCTGCATCCGTCTCACCCATCTGGACAAGAGGCGCCACGCTGGAAAGGGAGGAGTCACAGCATCACACGGGACCCACCTCCCAGGATCAGCACGCTGCAGGCCCAGGGTCCGCCCAGCCAGCAGTCACAGCCCCTGAGGTGACCTGGGTCCTGGCCCGTCTACATCTAGCCAGAAGGTCTGCTGTGGTGCCTGGATGACAAGGAGGTAAACACCCCCCCCCCCCCCCCCCCCGCAAGCCTCATGCTCCCTCTCCCCGGCCCTCACCGTCGCTCCGCCCGGCGGCACACGGCCCGGCAGAAGTGCAGTGCGGCGCTGCTCTTGCCTCCCGACTGGAAGGAGAAAGCGGGCGTTGGTGGAGGGGGGTGGGCGGGTGTGCCAAGTGCAGACAGAGAGCTGCGCGGGGGGGGGGGGGGGGGGGGGGGGGGGGGGGGGGGGAGGCAGGGGGGAGGGGGCGACCCTGCCCCCAGCACACAGTGTTCTGCATGCAGAGGTGGGCACCACTTTCAGAGTGGACAGTGCTGGGAGGGCAGGGCATGTGGAGGGCAGCTCTGTCACTAAAATATTAAAGAGGGGGCGTGGCCTGCAGCCCCCCGGGGGGAGGCGGCCCAGTACCTACCGGCAGAATGAAGGCTGTGAGAGGGGGGAGCTGGCTGGAGTACTTGTCGATCCATTGCTCCAGCTCCAGGGTGCGCCCCGCCTCAAACGTGGTGCGTCCTGAGGAGCCAGGACACGGCCGTGAGCCCCTCGCCCCAGCACCGAGGAAACCGGCCCGCTGGTTCCCTTCTGCCCGGTGCCTGCCCAACCCTCCCATGACCCGCTCAGGGTCCGGGGGCCAGGCTGACGGGGCCCCAGGTGACCCCGGGAGAGCCCCCGGCTCAGGTCCACCCTGAGGGCCCTCTGAGCACACACGGGCCTCAGAGAGAAGATTACTTAAGTGAGCCTCCCGGGCGGAGGAGTGGGGTGTCGCCAGGGCGGAGCCGACGTCCTGCAGGGAGCACTGGATCTGGGGAAGCAGCAGGAGGAGCGAGTGAAGATCTGTGTGGCTCCTGGTTCCCTGCGCAGGCGCCACCTGACAGCAGGGCACACGGGCTGGCCTGGGGGACTGCCAGAACCTAACTAGTTGGCATTTAAAGGCTAATTAGGAAACTGTCTGAAGTGCCAGCATGTCGGACAAGCCCTGTGGAGAGGCCTGGCTCCCCTGGGGACAGCTGGGCTGTGAAGACAATGACCGTCGAGCGCCCAGGGATGGCCAAGAGGAATCCCTCAGGCCGCTCCTGGAGGTTTATCTGGAGGCTGTCAGTGCACCACGGGATGTATGCGGCACCCCGGGCATCCGCCTCCAGTGTGACAACCAAGAATGTCTCCAGACATTGCCAAATGTCCCCTGGGGGGCAGGGACCACTGACCACCCTTTCCATTTCCTTTCCTAGGAGCACTCCTCACCACCTGCCTATGAGGGAGTATTATCTGTGTGTCCCCATTTTACAGACGGAGAAACTGAGGCTCAGAGGAAGAGAGACTAGCCCCAGGTGACACAGAGAGGAAGCAATGATCAAATGCCAAATCCAGTTATGGTCACCAGGCCTCAGGGCTAAACAAAAAATGTTACTCACTTTCTCAAGCTCTTCAGCGAATGGGTGGCCCTTTTCCGCAATTAATTCCATAGCAAACCTATGAGGGAAAAGGAAAGAATCTGCTCTAACTTACCATCCAGGCCCTGCTTCGCTGGAAGGCAGGGATTCTCAGGCGATGGGCCATGTAGCTAACTTGGCTGTAATAGCCTCGGTGCCATTTCTTGCTGACAATAAGAACATCATAACCTTCCACTAGGTTAAGGGTATTTGTTCCTCAAAATGCCTTTTCTTACACTCATGACTCATCCAGTCACCACGTCCTATTCAGTGCCTACTCTGGCAGGTCCAGGCGGTTCTGTGGTGAGCTCTATGCAGCAGGAGGGGAAGACCTGAACTATCACGTGACCAAAGGTGAAGCTGCGAACTGAGGTCAGTGCTCTGAAGGAAAGGGCTTGATTTCTGGAAAACCTGGCCTTGGCTGGGGCTCAGGGAGGGCTTCCTGAGGAAGCGATGCAGCAGGTGGGAATTTCCTGAGAAGGAGGGGTGGGGAAAGAAGGTGACCAGGGCAGGTCGGTCACTGGCCTCCCTGGGACTCTGCACTCCACTTCCGTGCCGTCGGGTCCTGGCAGGGACTGGGGTGCCTGTGAAGGGTTCCCAGAGAAAAGCTGTGCAAAGGAGCGGCTAACAGAGCAGGGGCAGAGTTATAGAAACTGCTAATGAGGCCAAGATTGGCAAAAGCCGAAGCCTGGCGGGACCAGGGAGGGTTCACGGTGCCCTGGAGCCTGGAGAGAGCTGCTCCTTGGGGGCCGCCACCAGGAGCCACAGAGCGGGAGAGAGTAGGCGGGAGCCAGCTGCAGCCGGGGAGCAGGGCGACAGCACCGCGGGGCTCCCCGTGGCCGGGCCACCTGGAGCCAGAGGAGAGGAACCAGCAGGAAATCCCCTCCAGGAGATCAGGTCCGCCTTGCCGGGCAGCGGCAAAGAGAACCGTGTTGGAAGGGCGGCAGGACCACCAGGGCCTCTCCCTGGCCCCGCTTCCTATTAGAACTGAACACACGTGTACTTGGCAGTCCAGTGTGGTCTCCCCCGCTGGGTGCACGGAAGGGCCTCTGGGCTGGGACACATTCTGTCCTGCACAGCAGTACGCCTCACGCCTGGCACACGGCAGGTGCTCTCTGAGCATGCTCTCATGATGCCGGCCAGTTGTAGGCCCCTCCTCGGTGCCTGCCCCATCCCAGCTCCCACCACTGTGGTTGCTCTACCCCTGCCCCACCAGACCAAGAGCTCCACGGAGCAGGGCCGAGGCTCCCTGTACAGCAGTGCCTGGCACACAGATGCTCCATTCGTATCTGACAAAGGGAGCTTCCACAGCTGAGGCTCCGCCAGGCCCCTGCCCACATCACTGGAAGCGATGGCTTTGCTGATTCTAAGTAACTGATGCTAGGATTCGCCTTCCGTCCTCTCTGCCCACATCACCTGTGTCTGCCCACCGCCCACCAGCCCCCACGCCAAGGGGTCTGCCTTCTCTACGCTCCTGACAGACCACCTACACCTCCCATTAGCTGTCCTGAAGGTCTCACCTGGTCAGCCCATCCTTGAGAAATAGAAGCCACAAACAGGTAAGTTTTAATAATCACAACTGCTGGCATTATTATTATTTGCACTAGGCACTGTCTTAAGGTGAACATGGAATTATTATTCAATCCCGACTAGAACCTAATGAGATGGATGCCATTACTGTGATCATTTGACAAAACAGGAGACTGAGGCTCAGAGAGGCCAGATGATTTGCCTGAAGCTGCACAGCCAGTCAACAGAGACAGAGAATTTGAAGCCAGGCCTGTCTGATTCCCACAGAGCTTCTGAACAAGCCCGTGAGATAAGTGCCCCTCACACTGTCAACAGCTGGCTGCTGGCTGGGCTTGGTGGACTGGACCATTGTTATCAAACATGTGCTGCCCCTCGCTCTGCACTGCAGTCAGGCATGTCTCTGGCTCCGACCAGAGAAATGGGAGCAGAAGTATGTGTCACTTCCGAGCCCGTGTGAGCTTCAGCGTGATCACTGCTCCCTCTGCCACGAGGCCCGGCGCTGCCCTGGAACGAGGCTGTCCCGCCAGCCCGGGTCCCAGAGTGACATCTTCTGGAACAGAAACACGCCCAACCTGTGATGGGCTTGATGTGAGAGCACGAAATACAGCTTTGGTGTTGTAAACCATGAGGTCTGGGGTTGCTTGTTATCACAGCATGAGCTGGCTAATCCTGACTAACTCTGAGTCCACCGTCTAAATTCTGGCTGTGCATGTGCTTACTTAAAAAACAAGACTCACAAAAGGGACCGCATCTGAGGCACTGTATACTGGGCTCAACTCACTTCTTTCACTTAACACGTGCCCCTCAAGGGCACACATGTACTCACCTGAAGAGTGAGGGAGCCAGGGGCAGTGGGCAGGGCAGCTTCCCATGCGTGGGACAGATGCCAGCACAGGAGCAGCAGTGCCAGGGGGAGGGCGCTGCAGCCCGGCAGCCCGTGGCGCTGACCAGATGCTCCTGTGCTTCCAGGCCAAGGCAGGGTCATCAAGGTTTGGCAACCTCCCAGACCAGCCGGCAGGCGCCAAGGCGTCATTAATTACCTTATGGATGCCCAATTCAAGCTCCACCCCGGACCCAGTCCCTCTCCCTTACCCAATGGCTGAACTTAATTCATCTGTAGTCCCCAAGGCTTCGAACACCTGATCGTCTTTGGGTCTCCTTTCTCCAGTGAAGGTGCTAGAAAACCCTGTGGGAAAAAAAGGTTCAGCTGCCCAAAATGAGATTTTCCCCCCTGATATGCACTTCTTAGAAAAATGTCTATTTTATGTGTAATAACTGAGCCGAGCTGCCACACACTTTTCAATGGCTGCGAAGAATTTGGAGAACTTTAAAATGGAGCCTGCGTGTCTCTGCAGTTCTCACCTGTCCCACCCTACCTTTGTCTCCTGTTTTGGTGTAAATCTTGGGGATCTTGGGTGTCTTCGAAGGAGGCTGTGGCCTAATGAGAAAACAGACATCAAGAGGTGGTGAGGTGGTGGTGGTGGTGGGGGGGGCCTTCCAGCTGGCTGCTCATAGCCTCCAAGCCGCACTCACCCCTCATGCTTAGCTCTCGTGGACATTGCTCCCCTCCGCACCCTCTTAGCTGTAAGCCCTGTGTCTTGCCCACATTCATGTCGGCAGTGGTAGAGGATTTGAGTAGCTGATGTAGTGCATTTTTCAATGCAGAAGCTCAATAAGTACTCACTGAGATAACTTACCCACCACTTTCCCACAGTCCCTGCGCTGTGCTGACGGGACTGCCAGCATTATATCCCGAAATTGTCCCCGGAGTCTCCCACAGCTCCAAAGGAAGGCACTACCTGTGACCATTTTACTCACACGACCAGACAAGGTCACCCAGGAAGGAACAGGGAGGGCTGGGACTTATGCCGAAGACCATCTCACTCCAGACCCCAAACTCTTACCCTCTCCCAAGTCAGGGCCTCTTGTGGGGAAAGAAAGATGGGCCACGTCCTTTCTATGAAACTTCAAGATCCTCAGAAATAAAGAATTGCCAAACAATTTTAAAAGCTGCTGAAACCGATTTGGCTCAGTGGATAGAGCATTGGCCTGCGGACGAAAGGTCCCAGGTTTGATTCCGGTCAAGGGCATGTACCTTGGTTGTGGACACATCCCCAGTGGGGGGGCATGCAAGAGGCAACTGATCGATGATTCTCTCTCATCTATGTTCCTAGCTCTCTATCCCTCTCTCTTCCTCTCTATAAAAAAATCAATAAAATATATTTTTAAAAAAACAATTTTAAAAGCTGGCATTTTCAAAGAGCAATATAACACCTTTAATACAGATTTCAACATTAAAATATGACATAACAAAGTTTTTCAAAGGTTAAGATACTGGATCTAGGAATGACATCTGGCTGCATTATTAATTCCTGGCACTCTGCAGGCTCTGAGGCCGGGAAGGGGGTGCAGGTTTCCAAGTCCACGCTGACAGCCATGTTTGGATCACGCAGCGTGTCTGTGTCTGAGGGTGTAAGCTGCTTTGGGGAGCAGAGTATAAGCTGCTTTGGGGAGCGGTGCGACACTGAACGGAGGTCCTCCTAACCGTGAAGCCCGGCGGCCGGCCTTTCGGCCCACAAGGGGTAGGCCCCGCCCTGAGTTCGTTCGGACTTTGCTGGTGCAAAGAAACCTTGTTCTCTGGCTCCCACGGCGCCTACATCAATACGGTGACGTCAGGACAGAGGACTCACCTGGCAGGACGTCACAGCAGTGACGTAACTACGGCGGAGACAGTTCTAGGTGTCAGTCACCTCCCCAGCCAGGCACTTACCTGTCCCCGTCTTCTATGCCCGTGGAGCCGCGGCTCTGGAAACGGGGACAAAGGAGCCTGCCGGCCGCGAGGCACCCGCGAAGGCCCGGGCGGCCCCCCGAAGCCCACACAGCCATGCGCTGGCCGCTCGTCGGGGTTGACCCCGCCAGGCTCCCGTCTAGGTCCCGGGGTTACTCCGCCCACCACCCGCCGCGCCACCGCTCAACCTCTATCTCCATTGGTCCGTGGCGCTCGGCCCAGGGCGGGACACTCCCAGGATCTCGTTTCCTATTGGTTCGCGGAGGAGCTGTGCGGGGAAATCCTGACGTATTGGTTGACAGCGCCTATTGGCCAATGCTCGCGCGCTCCGATTGGCTGAGCGGAAGGGGCGGCCTGTGCGCTGGGGAACAGAACCCAGCGGCGGCGGCAGGTGAGTGAGAGGCTGTGATAGGGGCCCGGGAGGGGGTTGTGGGGCGCGAGCTGAGTCTCAGGGCAATGACGATAAGCTCAGGGGATAAGATGATAAGCTCCGGGCATTTCCGGCTGTTTCTCCAACTCTGAGAACCACCCAGAGCGCCGGGACCTCCAGCCTGACAGACGAGCTTTTCAGCATCGGGAAGCAGTACGTTTCCCCCTCCGAGCCTCAGTGTCCCTGCCAGAAACGGCGGTCACGGTAGTACTTAGTGCATGGTGAGGTTCACGTCTTGTTCTGCCGACGCAATTAGTGCACGTAAAGCCTTGAACGGAGGGTAATTTTGCACTATTTGTAAAAATTAAATGCGCGCCTCCGCAGATCCTCGCTCTGGTGCAGCTCTGGTGCGTCAGGAACGGCCTGCGTGTCCAGGGAAGGGTTCTTCCGGGTCCATGGTTTCACTAAATCTGCCGTTGGTAGCAGTAGTAATGAAGTCGGGAACCAAGAACAGAGCCATGACACGCAGCTCTCGTGATGGAGCGGGGACGAATTGCCAGACCCTGCGAAGTGCTTCCCTTTTGTTATTTAATTCTACCTTCCCCAACTTACTGAACTGAGTGCAGGTATTGTCCTGTTGTCCTCATGTGGCATGTGGGGAAACTGGTCCAAAGCCGTTGACGTGAGTTAGCTAAGATGGCATCACTCCGGGAGTAGAAGAGCGGGGGTTTGAACCCAGGTCTTTCTCTGGGTCTAGTTGACTGCTGCCCTGCCTTTTTTTTTTTTTTTTTTAAGGACGAGCTTGAACTAGGCATTTTATAAAAGCTCTAGATCTGGGGCCCATCCATCCTCTGGCTTCCCTTTCAGGAGTCCCTGGAGCCATGTTGTCAGAAGGCCTGCTGGTGTCCGCGCCGGGGAAGGTCATCCTTCACGGAGAGCATGCCGTGGTCCATGGCAAGGTAAAGGCCCCAGCCTGCAGGATTGGCACCGTTCGCCCCGACACTAATCTCAAAAGGAGCTAAGAGGAAGCCTTGACGCACAGCCTGATAGTAAGTCAGCGAGGAGGTCAGTTTCTCCAGCCAAGCAAGGAAAAGTCGGGTCTATGCGCGCTGCAGGGCTGCTCCGGCCCACTCTGGGGTAGCAGACATGGCAGCCTGGGAGTGGAGTCAGATGGCTAAGCGGTGAGCTTGGGCAGAGGAGAAAAGAGGTTTGAGGATGGACTTCTGGGGTACCTCATTATTTAGGAGTGGGAGAACGCCAGGACCCAGCACGGGAGTCTAAACACGCGCCATCTCGCTGAACTCTGACCACTGCCCCAGGGGCTGCACTTTATTATCCTGTTTTACCAAAGTGGAGGCTGAGGCTGGGAGAGGATAGGAGAGCTGGGAGTGAACCGAAGTCCTTCTGAACCCAAAGCTCATGCTTTTCCCACTCCTCCTCTTAGTCTTTATGTTCTTACCCTCAAAAACGTGGGCAGCCATTCCTCGGTGCTGCGAACCTCCGCAGTTTTGCATGGGGAAGGCAGGCATGAGCGCAGTTTACTCCTACTTGGTCAGCGTTGGTTGTGCCGCCTTAGTGGGAGGGCATGCCTCGGGCGGTTAGCAGTGTCTGCCGCGCCCGGTGGCCATGGCTGTGAACCAGCATGGTGTTGAGATTGTCCCCTGCTTCCTGAAACAGGGCTTCTCAAGGCAGGATGCTACCCACCTGCAGGCTAATTGCTTTTGCCCTACAGGTAGCACTGGCTGTGGCCTTGAACTTGAGAACATTTCTCCGGCTTCAACCCCACAGCAATGGGAAAGTAGGCCTCAACTTACCAAACATTGGCATCAAGAGGGCCTGGGATGTGGCCAGGCTCCAGCACCTGGACACAAGCTTTCTGGGTAAGTGCAGGGAGGAGGCGCCAGGTGGGGGCGGAGTGGGGCCCTGAGGGAGGGGACAGAGGCTGGGCAGGTAGGCTAAGCTGTTCCGAGGGAGCCAGAGCCCGCCGCTCTGGGATGCTTTCTCTCTAGACCTCACATAATTAGTTTCACTTATTAATTTTTTTAAGATTCAAAACATAAGATGATGCACTAGGTAGATCTGTGTGGGCTGTTGTGGGCAGCTAAACAGGACCTACTGTTGAGTGGAAAAACGAGGTACACAACGGCAGATGCAGAGTGATTAGGAACGGCGCAGATAAAGTATCGGTCTGTATGCAAATGCATGAGGACAGGCTGGGAAGATTTCCACCCGGCGGACAATGGTGGGTAGTTACCTCTGGGAGGGTCCGAAGGTCCAGGAGTGGACAAATGCTGTTGTAATGTTCTTTTAACAAGGAGAATGTATTGGCATTTTGCATAATAAAAATCACTTAAAATAACATGCTTGTTATTGGGAAATACAGTCAATACTGGAAGATTGCAAGTAAAAAAAAAAATCACGCATTATACCATCCCTCACGAGGCTCTTAAGCATCTTGGCGTTAACCCTCTGGGTTATTTTCTGCGGATGGTCTGACTGAGATAGGCAGATACCTTGTTTTTTAACTAAAATTGGCTCGGGCCACAGGAACTCCTTTGTCCTTCCGTATATCAGGACTGTGTTCCAGTAAATAAAGGCCCCGTGCTAATTTTTGGGAGTTGTGGCAATGCTGGCCCACCCCTGCACAGCCAGCCTCCTTCATTGGCGGAGCCACCACCTACGTGGGTCAGAGCGAGAGCGTGCGTCCTGGTCTCAGTCTCCGCTCTGACTGCCGCCTTGTTGCTGGGAACAGCGGTTCTCAGCCAGGGGGACGAAAGAGGCTGCTCCGGGCTCTCCCACGCCGCTCCCGTGCCCCGGGAGGGTCAGCCCGCAGCAGGCCCTCAGCCCCTCCATCCTGGAGGGAGACGGAGAAAGGGTTGAAAACCCCCGTTTTCCAATAATCGTTTTCAACCTCAGGGCTGCCTGGAGATGCCCTGGGGAGGTTGTTGTTTGTAGCAGTTCGGGTGGATTCCTGGCCCTGCCCCTTCTCCGGAGGCTCAGTTCAGCAGGTGCAGTGGTGGGGGACCGGACGTGTGTATTTTGAAAGGGGCTCCGAGGGGTGATCGCAGGGACACCTCAGTGCGGAGCCACTGCTTTGGATCTTGCCTCAGAAGCCGGCGATCCAGGGCAGCCGGACCTGGCTTTTCATGGCGCACAGGGCCGCCCACCACCTGGAGCTGCCCCCCGAACTGGCTGCTGCTTCTGGGCGTCATCGGCACGGGTGGAAGCAGCCGGGTGGGGTGGGACACGTCTCCGGCCACTTCCGGCTCCCGGTGTGAGCCTGGGCGGGCCCCTTAACACCCTGAGCAGAGTTCTGTTTCCTGGGAGGTTGTTGTGAGGAACCAGCAGGTAATATTCATTAGGTGATTAATTATAATGAGGCAGTGAGCCTCAGAGTTGGGCCTAGGGCTGTGACACAGAGTGTGGTGCACACACCAGGGCTTGTCTCGTTCTCCGAGGAGACAGGGAATCTGAGCCTTTTGGACACTAGTGTTTTCTGTTCAGTTGCAGAATCCCCGTTACTTTCTCTCAGTTTCTCTAGCTCCCTCCTAATACTGGTGATTACCACAGTAACAGCTCCTGGGCCTTTGTGGGTGCCAGGCACAGAGCTATGTACGCTGTGCTCCTCATCCCCATTTCATGGATGAGAACATTGAGGTTCAGGGGCCAAGTGGCTCCGGTCCTGCTGCTTGTCGGGGATACAGAAAGGATTCAGACTCGGGTCTTCCCAAAGTCAAAGCCCGGCTCTTCGCCATCCATTCCGTCTCCCTCAGCTCTGCGATGCCTGGGCTCTCGGTGCCTGTCCCTGGCCCGGCTGCCTGTGAGGTACCATTAATCCAGTCAGCACGTAGCACTTACCGCCCGCCTGGCGTGTCCTGCCCGGCACACCCGCTCATTGCAAGCCCAGGTGCTGTGTGCAGAGGTGAGCTCGTCCAACTCGCTCTGCTGCTCAGCCCCCTGATGAGAGTGCCGGCCTCTCACTGGCACCGGAACAGAAACTGCCCCGGGCCTTTCCCTCCTGCCACGCAGCTCTCCGCGGTCCGCGTTCAGGGGTTTTATTTGAGTCCTGCTCTCCTAATTGTGTTCCCGGAGAGGGGAGGATTTGGGGAGTCATATGACATAGCCTCTGGAGCTGGTTCCGGGCAGTGGAGGTCAAACCCGGGCCTCTGCGCTTGAGCTAGCATTCACTTCTCTTGTGCACGTGTGTGTTTGAAACGGTTAACGAAGCACTTCGACGTGCCAGGAGCTGTGTGAAGGACTCGTGTGCCTCGTTGCACTTTACTGCATGACACTTGTGAGGAGGTGTGCTGTCCCCGTTTTCCAAGGAGGGCCCAGGGTCAGAGGGCTAAGGCGCAGGCTCAAGGCCAGGACGCCAGGGAGTCTCCCAGGCAGGACCCAGCCCCCAGCCCCCGCCTCCGGGGCCCGGAGCCGCCAGCAGACGCAGCTGCAGGGCTCGGACGTGAGCCGTGGCCATCCGGGTCCCGGGCGCTGTGCGCAGCAGCTCTTTGTGTCCTGTTGTCTGTGAGAGCGGCTGAGCCTCACCATCCGTGTGTCCTGTTTGCTGTGTGACAGAGCGCGGCGACATCACAGAGAAAGTGGAGAAGCTGAAGGAGGTGGCGGGCCTCCCTGAGGACTGTGCCGACCGCGAGCGCCTGGCCGTGCTGGCCTTCCTGTACCTGTACCTGTCCATCTGCCGGAAGCAGAGGTGTGTGCCTGCGGGGAGAGGGCTTCTCTGGTGTGGGCGGCCGGACAATAAGCCCTCGGTGTTAACATCACTGGCGCCCCCCCATGTGCCAGGCACCGTGCACATTCACGGACACGGAGGGCAGACTCACGTGCCCCTAACCCTCACAGTTCAGGGCCAGCTGTAGATGAATTGGTGTCTGGCACACGGGTATCAGTTGTTCCCCAAACAAACCACACAGTTACCACGATGATTTTGGGGCCCAGAGCCCACAGGGAAAGCCTCGGGGCAGCCTTCACTCGTGCAGCAGACGCAGCGCAGTGGGCTCTGGGTGCCCGGTGCCAGCTGAGAACACATTCACTCTAAGTGTCCTGGCGCTTGCAGGTTGATGCCAGGTTTCCAGCTGGAAGGGGCATGTCCTATCCAGAGGGGGAAGGTGCATTTCCCAACCTGATGGGGGTGGGGCGGCCGGCCGTGAGCAGCTGAAGAGCAGGTTGAGTGTGACCTCGGTGTCCAGGGAGAGCTCCCAGGGGGAGGAGACCCGAGAAGGGTCCTGCAGGGTGGGCAGGAGCTCCGCTGCGGGGAAAGAGGTGCAGAGCACAAGCTGTCCTGGGAGGGGACCGGCCTGTGCCAGCAGCGGGGGAAACAGGACAACCTTGAGCAGGTGGGTGGTGCTTCAGGACACAGGAAGCGCCGTGGCTGGACCTCCGGCGGTCTGGATGAACCTGGTCCGCCTGCGGCGTCTGTTTCAGCGCCCTGCCCAGCCTGGACATTGCTGTGTGGTCGGAGCTGCCCACCGGGGCCGGCCTGGGCTCCAGTGCCGCCTACTCCGTGTGCCTGGCAGCTGCCCTCCTGACCTTGTGCGAGGAGATCCCAAACCCGCTGAAGGACGGGGAGGCCGCCAGCAGGTACGATGGCCCTCGCCCTGCTCGCTGTCCTTCCTGTGGGCCGTGACCTGGCTCTCTTGCCCAGAACTCACCACCCCCCTGGGAGGGCATCTCGTGCCACTTTACAGAAGAAACGGAGGGCAGTGAGGCCGAACAGCTAGCGGTGGCAGAGTGGGATTTGAACCCAAAGCCTGAGCCCTGAGACCTGCACTAAACATTTCAATTCCCAACCCTACCTCTCACTCCCACTTCCTCTTTGGGGTTCCAGTGCCCAGGAAGAACCTGAGCCAGACACAGAGGGCAGCAGGGTAGATGAGGCTTTGGGCCACTCTGCCTTCAGCTCGCTGTGGGCCTGTGGCCAGGCCGCTGCACGCCTCCCTCGACCCTCAGTGTCCTCCTCTGCAAATGGTGAGGCTGGGATTGCCGGGTGGTGACAGACGGTTATGAACCAGATTATGATGTGCCGGGATTAAGCACAGCCGGTGTGCCCATTGATTAGGGCATCTGCCCGCCGGCAGGCCCTGGACCTGGTCTCCGCAGAGGCGTCCTCTGTCCCTGGGCGTCAGTGAGGCTTGTCAGCGCTGCTGGCAGCCTCTGTGACCTGGGAATACGCCTGAGGAGCCACCTCTGCCCTGACCGATTTGCTCAGCACAGAGGATGCAGTGAGCCCTGGCCTCGCCCGGGAGCTGTGGATGGGGCCCCAGAAGGCAGCTTGGCCCCTCTGGTCGAGGCTTGTCCTGGGACCGATGGGACTTGAGGGAGCCCCCCCTGGAGGGCCTTGGGTCACAGCCACGTGGAGCCCAGCCGGCTCGTCCGTCTCGGGGCAGCAGCAGAAGAGCAGGCCGGCAGACGGTGCTGCTGCCAGGACGGGCACAGCTGCGCCTCCACCCAGAGCATGTTCCCTCCGTGTCCTCTGCTGGGAGAGCCCTCCCTGTGCCCCCTCTCCGTCCAGGCAGTGGGGTTCGGGAGCGGGTGCTTTGTAAGGGCCTGTTACAGTCACAGCTGCTGGCAGACACCTCGCCGGGCGCCCTGCCGGCGCTCAGTACACTGGCAGCTAGCCTTTGAGGAGGGAGGGACCGTGCCACAGAGGAGCAAGGTTAGGTCACTATCCAGAGTCACTCAGCTGGCAGGAGGCAGAGTAGGACCGTGAGGACCCAAAGCTGGGCTCTCGTGCCAGGTGGGAGGGTTTCGAGGGAAGAGGGTGGCACGTGCTTCAGCTGGGAGGTTCCGAGCACGTTTCTCTTCTTCCTGAGTTCGAGGGCCAGGCGCCTCTGCCTTTGGTCTCCACCCAGCCCAGCCGGTGGCCCTGCCCTCCTGCCCGGGGACCCTGGCCCTGCCCGCAGTGCGCTACACGTGAACTTCTGTGTCTTCAGGTGGACGGCGGAGGACCTGGAAGTCATTAACCAGTGGGCCTTCCAGGGGGAGAGGGTGATTCACGGGAACCCCTCCGGCGTGGACAACGCGGTCAGCACCTGGGGTAGGTGCGGCCTCGGCTGGCTTTGTTTATCTTTTAACGCCCCATGGCACTTGGAGGTGCCTGGGTGTGCTGGTTTGGGATGAAGAGAGTCATTTGGTTCTGAGAAAAGTAGCATTTCCTGTTGGAAGGGAACAGAGGAACCTCAGCCTCACACCTTCTCAATGCGGACCCCGGGGCTGGGCCGGGGCTTGGGAAGCGGCAGCTCCAGGGAAGTCCCCGGGGGGCCCGAAGTTAGAGCTGCAGAACCACAGCTGGGCCCTCATCACCCTTCACGGCTGTCAGAGGAGCTGGCAGCCGGGGGAAGGGAGCGGCCAGGAGCCCGGGGCCTGGCAGAGCAGGGGTCCTTCGTGCCCTCCTGGCCTTTGGACCGGAAGCTGAGGTGCTAGCTATGGGATTGGGTGTTCCCAGGATGGGGCAAAACTCAGACCCACCCCCAGAACCTAACGTCTCTCCCAAGAGAAGTTCGGGTTTCTGACCCTCTGGTTTCTCTCTTCAGGAGGAGCGCTCCGATACCAACAAGGAAAGATCTCACCCCTCCAGAGGTACGTCCGGTGGAGAGCGCCCTCGGCAGGCCATCCCGGGGAGCTCTGTGTCTTTATGTAGCATGCGGGCAGGGCTTTCCCGTCCACCTGTGGCCCTTACAGGCCATCCCCCATGAGAAAGCCGCTCTTTGCTCTCCGCCTCCGCTCTTAAATCGCCAAGAGGTCAAAGGGGAGGTCATGCGTGGCTGTGCGTCCACCTTACGTGATGGCTGCTCATGTAGTCACTCAGTCACTCTGCAAACAAGAACTGAGGCTTCTGTGTTCCTCAGACTCTGCCTTGGGAGCGAGGGTAGAAAGATGAATCTGGGACACAGTTCTGGGTGTGGGGACCGACATGCACACGAGACCACGTGAGAGCTGCCGTGATGAAGGCAGCAAGGAGAGCCAGGACGGGAGCTGCGGAGGCATGGGGCAGAAGTGGCATGGGCAGCGTGCAGCCCATTTCACTGTTTCTTTACGCCGTCCCTCTGAGTGACTGGCATGACAGAGTATGTTACATGTCACCACCTCGGTCCGTGTGCACGCAGTGGGAAGTCAGGAGCAGGGATGTGGTGTGGGGCAGCAGGAGCTGGTGCCCTCCATCAAGTCCGGTCTAGTCGGGTGATGATGTTGGTCCCAGGATGCTTTGCTGCCTCCGTGGCCGGTTCACGCTGTGAGGGCGCCGGGGCTGGCTCTCGGCCTCCTGACCCAGGGCTGTCTTTGTGGACGGGCAGCAGGCCCCGGACGCCTGCCCTCGCCTGCTGGGCCACGTCATTCGAGGCTCAGCGGCCTGGGGGGACGGGGGATGCTCTCCTGCTCCTCTGGGATCTTCCTGTCGCAGCTGTGCGGGCTTCCGGGAGCCACGCCTGCCTTCCTGAGGCTCGGGGTCCGTTTCTGAGCCTCGTCGTGGGTTTCTGAGCCTCCCACTTGGGCTTGTGGTGGCCAGTTCTTACGGAGCCGAGCAGCAGCCTGGCTCTCCCCATGCGATGCCAGCAGCATCTCCCAGCAGTGTCTCCGGTGGTGCGTGGCCACATGTGCCCTGGAGCCGCCCTGGGTGACTGCCTCTGCTGTGCACAGGGGCGGAAGCAGGGCGCCGAGGAGCGTGGGGCAGCTTCCGGTGGCTGCTGTGGAGGCAGGGCAGTGCAGCCGAGGGCCCAGGCGGGGCCGGGTCTGCCGGGCACACTACCCCGTGGGCAGTGAGAGCAAGAGCAGTCGGAGGATTCTGGGATGGCTGGGCCTGGGCCCACCCTCGGGCTCACCTCATGGTCTATGGGAGGAGGTGATCTCAGAGAAAGGCGTCCAGAGGCTTCGCGGTGACAGCGAGGGGTATGGTGAGGCAGGCTGCAGGGCGGGGTCCTGCATGGAGGCAGTGCCATCTCATCCACTCGGTGTTTTCTGAGAGCCAGGTGTATCCTAAGCCCTGATCCCGGCCCCAGGGAGAGCAGACCCATGGAGACTGGGCCTGTGCCGTCTCCGGGGGATCAGGAGCGAGGGAAAGGAGTTTCTAATGCCGGAGGGGGCAGGGGAGAGGCCCGAGGCGGCTCGGGGCCGGTGGTGGTGGTGTGGGGATAGAGGCTCGGCTCTGGGGGCCTGGGTGTGGGCCCAGCTCTGCCACCTGCTGGCCAGATGCCCTGGGCGGAGTCGCCATCGGAGGCCTTTCTCTCCTTGTTTGTGCGGTGGCTCCTGAGCATGAAACCAGGAGCAGCACCTACAAAGTTCGCAGCTCTTTGCTGACCAGTTTTACTATTTGTTCCACAAGTTACTGGGCAGCTGCTGGGAGCTGTGCTGGGGCCTCGGCCGGGCACGGAAGGTCCTGCCTGCATGGGCTCCCAGTCAGTGGGAGGAGACGGCCAACAAGCACGCTGCTCTGTGAGAGCTCGCCGGCCAGTCCGGTGCCTTCGAGAAGCAGAGCAGGGCGAGGGCTCACGGAGGAGGGAGCTCGGTGGAGACGGCGGGCAGTGGAGGCTTCTGAGGAGATTATATCTGAGCAGATACCTGAATGAAATACCAGAGTGAGTCACGCAGCATTGAGGACGGAGACTGGTCCCTGGCAGAGGACACACAAGTGCAGAGGCCCTGGGGCCGGAAGGAGGGAGCCTGGCGATTGAGCAGCAGCTGGGAGGCCAGGGTGGCTCAGTGGGGTGAGCAACCAGGGAGGGCAGAGGTGAGGAGAGGAGGCTGGGGAGGTCGCCGGGCCAGGTGCGCACAAGCACGTGCAGGGCATGGCCTGGGGGGCAGCCACAGGAGTTCACAGGCTGGCAAGAGGCCCGTTCCTGGAGGGCTTACCTGAGAAAGATGAGGAGGCGGTACCAGACCCCTCCTGCCTGACGGATGGGCACAGCACACCGACCTCTGTGGCCGCGGGGCGCGTGGTGAGCAGATGGCGCCTCCGAGAGCAGAGGCCAGACCGCGTTAGCCCGGCCGGTGCTCAGAGGAGGCCTCCGCCGCACCCCGCGTGGCGCTTCCCCAGAAAGAAGTGTGCTGTCTGCCAAGGGGATCCGGACGCGGCCTCCCAGCACGCTGCCTCTGAGGAACGGCTTGTCTTTCCGGGAAGAGAAAAGCCAAACAGAACGCTCATCTTTTGTAAAGCTAGAAGAGAGCCGCCTCCAAGGCTGGGAATCGATATCCACTTCGTGGGCTCCTGGGCGGGCAGACGAGCAGGTTCTGGCACCTCTCCTGCCCTGTTGGGCTTTCAGCTGGAGCTGTGAAGAGGAGAGGGACTGAAGGGACCACGGGGCTGCCCTCGCCAGCTGTCCGGGCCGGAGCCCATCAAATCCTCCACCTCCGTCCCCGCCAGCGCTGCTCCGGAAGGGCGTGGGGTGACGAGACGAGGGCTTGAGTCCCCAAAGACAGCTGACCACAGGACAATCGGGCTGTGGCTTTAGGAGGGTTACAAAGCTCAGAGGGCAGGTGACAGCAGGGTCACGCTGGAGAGCCAGCTTCCTGGGCGGCCACTGACTCCCTCCCAATGGGCTTCTGCCGGGAACCCGGCTCCCCCACAGCCTGCCCGCCCTCCAGTTCCTGTGCGGACTGACCAGCTGAAGGGGCCTCTTCCCTCCCTGCATCCCCTCTGAGCAGAGCAGTCCACCCTGGGACCTGCTTTCCTCCCCAGCACCCTGCCCTCCTGCTCCCGGAGTGGCCCTCCCTGTGCTCGTCCCTGGAGCGACTTTGAACTTCTGACTGCACGGATGCGCCATGCTGTCTAGCACACATGGGTGCCCAGAGTGAGTGAGGGAGTGAGTGAGTGAGGAGCATGTCCAGGGCGGATGCGGAGGTGCAGCTGTGGTTGGTCGCAGGCACAGGGGCCTGGGCGGCGGGAGCCGTGCTTCCCCTGACCCCTGTCACTCCCTGGGCTTCTGCCTCCGCCTCCTCTGTGTGGGGCGGGTGGAGCCCCAGGCTGCCCCAGCCTGATCCCGCTCCCCGTCCTGGGCTCACGTGGACCTCTGTGCCCGCAGGCCGCCGGCTCTGAAGATCCTCCTGACCAACACCAAGGTCCCTCGCAGCACCAAGGCCCTGGTGCTCGGCGTCAGGAACCGGCTGCTCAAGGTGCTCTGGCCCCACCCCTGGGCGGTGTCCGCCGGTGGCGTTCACGGGGTGGAGTTCTCCCTTTGCCGGGGGTTGGCAGGGTGGGATGGAGTTGGGACCTGGGGAGGCAGTTTGGCGGGAAAGGAGGTGCTGTCTGTTCACGCCCCAGCTGGGAGGCAGGGCGGGATTGTCCGTCATGTGGCTTTACTATGAGAATCTCCTGCCTGTAGGGGGCATCTGGGCAAGGCAGAGGAGAGGTCTCCTCAGCGGAGGGCAGTGGGACCCCTCCCCTCCCCCCGTTGCCGGGCAGCAGTCCAGGGCCCCCATAGGCCTCACTGCCCTTGCTTCCTTTGCCTCCAGTTCCCAGAGATCATGGCCCCCCTCCTGAGCTCCATGGACGCCATTTCCCTGGAGTGCGAGCGGGTCCTGGGAGAGATGGCCGCGGCCCCAGCCCCGGAGCACTACCTCGTGCTGGAGGTAAGAACCTGTCTGCAGGACCGGGCCACTCACCCCCCCTCACCCCCTCACCTCCCTCACCCCCTCACCCCGTCACTGTCAAAGGCAGGGGCTCCCCACCTCTCTGAGCTCCGAATCCCCAGGGGTCGGGCCTGCACTCAGGGTCCTGCGTGTGCACATGTGAGCAGCCCTGCCTGTGTCACGCCTGGTCCCATGAGGGGCTGAGGAAGTGAGGGACACCCGGACAGTGCTCAGCGGTGCGTGTGGGCTGGGTCGCGGCAGGAGCCCTGACCGGCTCCCAGGGCCAGGAGAGCTCTCCCTGGGCGCCGCTCCTGCTGCTTTGTTAACTCCTCTGTTCGCTCAGGAGCCAGGCCCCGCATCCTTGGGTCAGGCAGTCTGCCGCTGTTCTCTCATCGTCATTGTCCAGCCGCCACCCTTCGCGTAATTCCAGAGCAGAGGCTGAGCCCTCATGCTTGGGATTTATTAGACTCGGGTCTGAGTCCGGGCCCACCCCTGCAGTGTCGTAGGAATGCAGTGAGGTCTCCTGGGCGATGCGCAGGACAATGCCTGAGGAGCCGCCAGCTCAGTAAGCCCGAGGGCCGGCCTCCTCCTCAGACACGGCCCATCTGGCCTGGTGCGCGTGGGCTGGCATTGAAACGCCATCTGGCTTCCCTGGAAGAACCACAGCCGGCGTGGCTGTGCAGCAGCAGGCAGCTACAGGTGCAGAAGGCTGTGGTGTCTTCTCCGCAGTCCCCGCCGCTCCCTAAGTCTCGCCCACAGCACCACAGCCTGCTGTCCGGTGTCAGCATTGGCGTCTGCGCCCGTAGTGAATGGGAGCTGCTGCTCTGAGTCCTTTCAGAAATGACTTCTCACTGGATCCTACAACTCCTGCCTGTGGAGTAGGCATGTTGCCCCATTTTAGAGGTATAAAAACGAGGTTTTCAGCTAGTGAGTGGCTGAGCCCGGGGTCAAGCGGATTTATTTCTTTAGCCAGCAGATGTTTTTTGTTTTTGTTTTAACATATTTTATTGATTTTAAAGAGGAAGGGAGAGGGAGAGAGGTAGAAACATCAGTGATGAGAGAGATTCATTGATTGGCTGCCTCCTGCATGCCCCCTACTGGGAATCAATCCCGCAACCCAGGCCTGTGCCCCTGGCTGGAACCGAACCTGCGACCCTTCAGTCCGCAGGCAGACGCTCTATCCACTGAGCCAAACCAGCCAGGGCTGGCCAACAGACGTTTACTGAGCACCTTCTGTGGGCCAGGCCCAAGGAACAACCTGATTGTCTCAGTCCCTCTCACGTCCCTCTCACATAGAAAGGACGGAACCGCCCTCCCGAGCGGGAAATTACCCTGTTTCCCCGAAAATAAGACCGTCTCTTATATTAATTTTTTCTCCCAAAGTTGCGCTAGGTCTTATTTTCAGGGAATGTCTTATCTTTCCATGCGCTAGGTCTTATTTTCGGGGAAACACGGTAGTATCGACAGAGCCCTGCCTCCGACACACCTGAGCCCGGGAGAGCGCCGAACACGCGTCCATCAGACGCGGTGTATTTTTGGCTGTGCAGCGCTGGAATGTGCAGCACGGCGCCCGGACAGCTCTGCACTCAAACCAGCGAGCTGTTCTCCCGTGTCACAGCCTGTCATCCCGTCCTTGACAGATTTTGGATCAGAATGTGACAGGTGCCTGGAACCTGCCTCAGCAATGTGACGTCTGGCGCTCAGGCTCAGGGAGGCCCCGTGAGTCTTCCCGCACAGCCACGGCCAGCCTCGGGCTGCCACCAGCCTCACGCCTGTCCACCTCTGTCACAGTGCGGGGTGAGGCGGCTGCAGGGAGCGTCTCCACGGCTCACGGGCGCCCCTCGGACCCTGGAGCAGAGCTTCGACCTGAGCCACACACCGGAGGGGGTGCAGCAGGAACGCGCAGGCCGGGCCCAGGCAGGTAGATGGACATGAGCTCTGTGTCAGGCAGGCCTAGCTCCCGGTGCCTGCTCGGTGCCTGAATAGCTCAGTGACCTCAGGCAAGGCACATTCTTCTCTGAGCCTCAGTTTACCCCTTTGTAAAATGGGGTGGTGGTCCTGTAACAACAGAAGCACTACTAGCTGCTGATGCTTGCTGAGCCCCAGGCCAGGTATATGGAAGACTCACCTCATTTTATCCTCATGCGTGAGGCACAGCCTGTTAGCGAAGGCAGGCTGAGGCTCAGGACCCACGACCCTGAATTGGCAGAGCGCTGACTCTCAAACCCCAGCCCGTGACTGCAGCTCCCACAGCCTAGCTTCCCAGGCGAGGACACAGCTGGTTCTCACGGTTCCAGCCCCGCACGCCCCACGGCGCCAGCACCCTGCGTGTCTGTCCACCCTCATGAGGGAATGAAACGCGGGTGCAGGATGCGGGCAGTGGCCGCTGTGAGTTTTGTCACTTCTCCAACCTGATCTCATTGGATCCTCAAGAGGAAGGGACTGTATTATGCATAGCCAAAGGAAGCTGAATGTTTCCCCCACTGGTGTGGGATCTTTCTTGAAACTTTTACAAATGACAGGCCCACTCAAGCAGGCTTTAGCAGAGAAGGAATGGATTGGCTCAGAACTGAGCACCAGAGGGAGTAGCTTCGGGCACAGCTGGATCCAGGGGCTAAACAGCCTCTGAAATCTCTGTCTTCTGTGCAACCCCTGACTGTGTGCAGGGCAGTAGGGTGGCCTCCCTCTGAAGTCAGCCAGTTTGAGCAGTCCCAGTGGAAAGAGCGCCTAACCTTGAGAGGGCCCCGTTTGGCCCATGTGCCTGGTCAGTCACCATGGCCACGGCTGGGACATGTGCCCACTGCCAGCTCCACCCCAGCCCCTGGCAGTCCTGCAGGAAGGAGAGGCCCTTCTTACCAGCAGAGAGGGCCTTGTGCTGGGTAGCCCAAGCCATGTGCTGTCCCAAACCGGGGTTCTGTCGGATGGCCGGGGCGGGCACAGGACCCCGGCCTCAGGCAGCCAAAACAGAACAGACTGAATCTTCGCCTCCAGGAGCTGATCGATATGAACCAGCACCACCTGAATGCCCTCGGTGTGGGCCACGCCTCCCTGGACCAGCTCTGCCAGGTGACCATGGCCCGCGGGCTGCACAGCAAGCTCACTGGTGCCGGTGGCGGCGGTTGTGGCATCACCCTCCTCAGGCCAGGTACCGGGGCGGGCAGGGCTCATACAGAGCTTCTGCCTGGGCATTTCCCTTGGGAGGAGGAGGAAGCCTGCCAACAAGTCTCACCTCTGCTGTGTGGCCTTGAGCGGGTTAATTAACCTCTCTGGGCCTTTGTGGCCACATTGGTCAACTAAGGATGCTAATATCTATTGTAGTTAATAAGATTGCGGGGGCGGGGGCGTTTAGAGAGCCTGGCACAGGGCTGGGCTCACGTTGTGAATGCTGGGGCTCCCGATGGATAGTCCCCACACAGCAAGCACGACTCGAAAGAAAGCCCGCCGTTGTCTTGAATGGGGCAGACATTCTCCAGGTCAGAGCTGACCTGCCTCTCCCCTCCCCTCAGGTCTGGAGGGCCCAGAGGTGGAGGCCACAAAGCAGGCGCTGACCGGCTGTGGGTTTGACTGCTGGGAAACCAGTGTCGGGGCCCCCGGCATCTCCATCCACACGGCCGCCTCCCTGGACGCCCCCATCCGGCAAGCCCTGGGCGGCCTCTGAGCCCCTGCCGAGCCCCTGCCCAGATTGTTCTGGGGCTGGAGCGGCCTCTGGCCGGCCTGACGCTGCAGGCCTCTGTGACGTCTCTTCTGCTGGCTGTGTCTACAGAACCTCCGAGGGGCCTGGAGCCTCCATGGCTGGCTGCCCGGAGACCTGGTCTGCGAGCCGCGTCCCCAGCGCTGGGCAGAGGCTGTGCCCGGTCCTCTGGGACCGCAGAGCTGAGACGTGAGGTGCTCTTTCCTGTCCTCCCTGAGGCTCCCAGACCCTCTGCTTTCCCTCAAACTCCCTGGCGGGCCTGGCGGGAGGCTCGGGTGCAGGGGTCTGGTTCCCGGGGCAGCGTGCCTTCTCCCTCCTTCCCCTCTGCACTTCCTCCTGTGTCTCAGAGCCAGCCTGCCCACCTCCTCCAGGAAGCCTTCCCAGGCCCCTGGCCGTGACCCTCCCTTCACACCTTCAGTCTTTTTAAACCGCCAGCGCTTTGCGTGGCTCTTCTCTCCAGCTCGATGGTGGGCTCCCCCAGGGAGTGTCCGGGTGGTGTCTTTGGCTTCTGTCCTGTGGCCCAAGGGTTGACCCAGGGCAGGGTCGATGCCCAGTTTCTTCCAGTCTGTGCCCAAGGGTTTGCAGAAAAGATGGCCGAGGGGAATAAAGGATCTTGAGTAACAGCGCTTCCCTCTGCGTCCGGAGACAGGGTGATGCCAGCCCACCCACACCTGCACCTGCTTCCCGCCCGTCCCTTTTCTCCAGCCGCTTCCCAGCGGAGTCTTCAGGGGTTCAAGGGAGAAGGGCACCTAGTCCCTGGTGGGGTGCCTTGGGGACTGGCAGGGGGGCGGGCAGTCACAGATGGCCCTGGTCGGACAGGGATGGGCAGGACAGTATGCTCTCTGTCCACCACACAGCTCCCGTCCGCTTTTCCAAAAAGCGGGAGTGTAAGCTTCCTCACTCCTAGAGTTATGAGCACCCACAAATCACAGACTTCCGTAAGCTGCTGTGGGCTTGGAATGTTCCTTTCTTTCTGAAATTGTCTGTCTGGGTGGGCGTAGAGCCCGGTGCCTGGCACCTACCTGGCAGACTTGAATTGTATATTGCCAGCCAGGTTCTTTCTGGAAGGGAAACCCCATGTAGCTAGCACATGGCCAACTGAAGCTCCAGGAGTCCCAGGCCTGAGACATGGACTCAGGCAGGAAGGTGGGGCTCGCCCGGGCCAGGGGTTCAGGATTTGGTGAAAATGGCTTAGTGCGCTTCTGCCCTTGGCCACCAGGGGGCAGCTGGCGCCTTCCCAGCGTTTTCGCAGGGTAATGGGAGCTGGCCTGCCCCGCTTAACTTGTAAAAACGGCCCGGTGGTCACGGCTGAGGAGCTCCTTGCCCTCCCTTCAGAGCAGTGCGTGAACCAGTGTTCACACGGAGCCTGCTCGTGTGCCGGGCAGTGACCTCCCCCAGCCTGGGGTTACAGTGCTCCTCTCAGCTCCGTTTTACAGATCAGGACACTGAAGCTCAGGGAGGCTGAGTAGCTCATCCAAGGCCACACAGCTAATCATCAGAGGCAAGATTCCAGCTCAGATGTTCTGACCCCTCACCTGCCCTCAGCCCCTGTGCTTCTGCCTGGACACAGGTTTGTTGCGATTTCTTGCTGCTTTCTATACTCAGCTCCTTGTTTCTTCGGGCGCTCATGCACTCAGAGTGGTCGTGGCCTGGGTGTCATAGTTGGAGTGAGCAGCCAGGCTGACAGGTGCTTTCTTGGGGGTGATGCTGTTGGCTGTTTCCAGCCTGAAGGAGGTGGGTCGGGCGCCCATAGGCGCCCATAGCAGGTGTAGGATCTAGGGGAGGAGTCCACAGGCCCAGAACCCACCTGCTCACTAAGACCCTTTTCCTGACTCGGGAGCGGTGTCACTCCTGGGGCGGAGACCAGCGCTTTACCCTGGCCCATAAAGCAGCCGCCTGCACGCCGGGGCCCCACAGCCTCTCCCTTAGCCCCTGGCTTTCCAGCCTCCCGCTCCCTCCCAAGAGGCGGGCACACAGCCCCCGTGCCCTCGGCCAGCTGGAGGACAGCGTTCCTCAGCCCAGCCTCTGCAGCCAGGTGTGGATTTAACACCCACCCTCGCAGCCAGGCTCTCGGAGACTCCCCGGTCTGGCAGAGGTCTCAGGTCAGGATACTGACTCATACCAAACGGAGAGCTGCTGTAGTTCGCCGACGCTGTCTGTGAGGCTTTCTCTCCGAGAACGTCCCCCAGGGGCCGCTGGCAGCCGGTTCAGATTGGCGACAGGTGGCTGGTGAGCAGGCACCCAGCTCACTGTGGACCAGCTCCATGGCTGTCTCTTAGCACCTGCTTGCCGGGCCCACTCATTGTCTTGGACAAGGAAACAGATGTTAGCAGCATGCCTGTTAGATGTTTTGATGTGTCATGGCCAGGCCATTGTCACCTTTCCCCGTAATTGTCCCCAGAATGTTCAGAACCTCGTATCTGGAGGTGTGGCCCTAAGTCACCGTTTTATCCAGCACAGCAGCCCCCACCGGCACGCACATCACCGCACACATCTTCCCTCTGCTGCGTGGCTTCCTCGGGAGGCCTGGCCGGTCCCGCAGGACGTGCCGCTTCTGCCCTGGCCCTTCGGTCAGACTCCTGTGGCTCTTTCAGCTCCTGCAGGGCTAACAGCCAGCCTTCCTGAGCACCTGCTTCCTGCCGCACATGGTGCTGAATGCCTTATCCCCGTGGCCTTCTCAGTGAGATAGTATCATTCTGGTGCCCATTCTGTTGATCAGTAAACTGAGGCCCAAGGAAAGGAAGGGGCTTGCCTAAGGTCTAAGCAGCAGAGTGAACCCAGGTCTGTGTGACCTCAATCACTGTCGTGTACTACGTGGGAGATGACTGGTGACCTTCCCCACCCCTGCCTAATGGTCATCACTGGGTTGTCACACCCATCCCAGTGGCACCTGCCCGCTCACCCTCCTGCCCTCGTCCTCATTGCTGCCCACACATTGGGCCCCATGGCTCTGCCACACAACAAACAGGAAAACTGACAGACTGCTGAAGATCACAAACTGGAAAAAAAATAAAGCAAAACAGACAAAATAAATAAATCAACAATAATAATAAAGACCACAAACTGTCCTAGCCATCGTCTTCCCACTGCAAAGGAAAACCTGGGTGCTGGGTCTAACAAGCACCACGCTCCATGTCTTCTCAAAACTGAAACGGCAAGTCTCCGAAGTGAGCCAGACGATGTTTCAGCTGCTTATAGTTAGAACCCAAAAGCATCAGGTCGGAGGACCCTCAGAGATCACACAGTCTCACGTCCCATTTGCTGCGGGGGAAACCGAGCCCGGAGGGGGCGAGACACCTGCCTAAGGTCACACAGCGGCCACCTGTCACAGAAGGCACTGCTCAGAGACCCATCGCAGAGCTGCTTCTGCACCTGCTGACGCCCAGAGCAGGAATTCCCTCCGGGCCTCCGTTTCCTCGAACATAAAATGCCAGGCAGGCTGCTAACCACTTCAGGCGTCGTCACATTTAACTCCCAGAATGACTGGAGCAGGTAGGACAGAGCCGCAGCCCCGCGTCTGGAACGGGGCCCGCTGTGACGGGGAATCCAGAAGGTTGCGGGTTTAGGGACGGGCAGCCTATGTTCCTCCCTCCTGGTGTCCGGGCTGCACCACCCGGACTCTGCAGGGAAAGGTGTGAAGAGCAAAGACGGCACATAGATGTCAGCCTGTGTTGCACCTGCCAAATGCGCTGGTGCCAGGCTTCTGGTGGCAGCGTCCTAGACCAGGGGCCTGAGCGAGGCTCCTGTTCTGCAGAGAAGCAGAGATGCTGCACCTGGAAGCTCAGTGATTGGTCCACGGCCACGGGCCTAGAGGGGGGCCCCAGGCTGGAGCCGCAGCCTCAGGCTGGACACGCCCTCCCACGCTGCAGGGTCTGACGGGGCCTGTCTCTGCCCGTCGGGTGGGAAGGCTCTGCACTAGCCACGTGGGGCTGGACGCTGCCCCACACGGTGCAGGCTACAGGCAGGGGCTCCGGGCCCTCAGTGCACGGCTCAAACTGGTAAGTCAAACCAGAAGCAGCTGTCGTATTTATCTTTTCCAACCATAATGTGCCCAGCTATGGGACCCTCTTGGGGATCAGCTTCTTTCTGAAAGCGGGCAGGAATGGGGCGGGCGGGGGGGGGGGGGGGGGGCGTATAGCCTGAGGGAGAGAGGGGCCATCCCTCCATTCCCTCCAGGCAGCCAGGACGGTGGTGAGGCCCTAATGCGTCACTTTCACCATGTTCATGGGCTGACGGGGGGGGGCGGGGGGGTGGCCTCCTGATTACACACACACACACACATATACCACATACCACACACACGTGCATACACATACATATATACACCATGTTCATGGGCTGACAGGGTCGGCCTCCTGATTACACACATATATATATACACACAACAACACATATCCACACATTACCCCCCCCCCACACACACACACACACACACGCAGGAGAAGAGCCTGAATTGGGCCTCTTTCACGGGATGCACCCGCCCCCCATGCTTGGGAGATCAGCTGGGTCTGTTCTCACACAGGTTTAAATCTGATAAGGAAAACATCCCTTTCCAGGCATTTGCATAATGTACTGGCTGAGGCCAAGGTCCCCTGAATGCTGCAGGCACAGCTTTGCCGGGGTGCACGCGGCCTCCTGGGGCCCGGGTGTCCTCCCCGCCCAGCGGGAGCTGCTGTGGCCCGTGACGGCCAAGGCCGGGGCAGGTCCTGGCTCCTGGCAGCAGCTACAAGCCAGAAGCGGGGTGACTGACGGGCTGCGCTTACCCTTGTGGGCTCACTGGCCTGTGCTCGGGGTGCGCGTCCATGCTTTCTCACCACCGGCACCCTCAAAGGCCTGCGGGGCGCGGGGTGAGCCCCATTGACCGATAAGGAAACAGGCCAGAGGGCAGCCCCTGCTCGGGCCACACGGTCAGAAGCTCGGCCCTGAGCTGGGCCTCTGCAGTCCCACCCCGGCTGCTCCTGTGGCCCAGCGGTGAGAACCGCAGGCAGCTCACTGCGGGGCCTGAGCAGGCCTCTGGCCCCTGTGGGCCTTGGTTTCCCCATTCGTAGAAATAATGGGGCCCTGGCCAGTCTGCTCAGTGGATAGAGCATCAACCTGCAGACTGAAGGGTTTCAGGTTCAATTCCGGTCAAGAGCAAGTACCTCGGCTGCAGGCTCACGCCCAGGCCAAGGGGGCAGCGCCACCCGCCCCTCAAAGCTCTGGCCAGTTGTTGCCTGCAGACCCACTGTGGCCCAACCCTTCTATCTGGTTTGAAAGAGGATTTAAAAACCCATGTCTTGGTAAAATACCATGGCTTTTTCATACTGTCAACCAATAAAGAAAAATCCATTAGAAAGAGGAAAAATGGCCACATCAAGCTCTTCCGCAGACAGAAACCCGCCCAGGTTGAGACCTCTTTCAGAGCCATCTCCCCGCTCCGGAGAGTGAGCGGGAGTGGGGGCACCACCTGTGGGAGGGCGCCCCGCCCCCGGCGGAATCTGATTACCCCTGGGCACCCCTTGAAATGGCAGGCGGTGGCGGGCGGGGGTGGCGCCAGAGGTGGGGCTGGGAGCTCTCCCCGGAGGCACAGATGGCATTTTTTTTTATCAGTGTCAGCACTGGCTGCTTTCTGCTCTGATGAATAGATTCTAAAGAGGCAGTGACATTATTCGAGATAACAGAGAACAGAAAAAGGGTCAGCGTGGAGAGAAAATGGCAGAGCCAGCAGATAAAGGGGAGGCCGACGGGGGCGGGGTGTCCTGGCTCGGGTGCCCCCACGCCCGGCTCCAGCGGCGGGGGGCCGGCGTGGCCCTGGGCCAGGGCAGGGAGCCCGCAGCTGCCCCTCGGCACCTGCTCGCCCCGCACCGCCTCCGCGGCCAGGCTGCCCGCCGCCTTTTCAATTCGATTCAATTAGGCCTCCGCTCGGAAGCTCGGCTCCTCCGATGGCGACGTGACTGACAGGGGATTAGAGTGTTGGTGTTGCACACGCTCAGGCTGCTGAGCCGAGGCAGGGCCGGGGGAACACGGTGTTTATGGAGCCGCAGTCTGCTCCTCCAGACCCGCTTCCCCGGGCAGCCCTGCAGTCTGCTGCACCCTAACCTCCCAACCCCCTTCCGGCTGGGCAGGGAGCAGAGAGCCAGGCGCCTGCGTGTGAACCCCGGCTGCCGCCACTGCTGTGTGGCCTCAGGGGAGAGCCTTCACCTCTCTGAGCTCAGTGTTTCCGTAGGAACGTGGAGACACCCAGCATTAGGTGCCGGGTTCAGTGGGCCGCAGATGCAGGCATGGAGCACAGGCCCGGGAACCCATGTGACACATTCACTCAGCCAAAATGACTGTGGCAGCCGTGCCAGGCTCTGGTCTCAGCCGCCAGGAAGGAATGGCGGCCGAGCAGCCTCATTCAGGAAGCTTACACCCAGGGCAGGGGGAGCCAACGAGCACGGACCCGCCTGGGGCGGCGTGAGCTCGCACGGGTGCGCGGTGATGAGAGGGAGAGGAGGCGCCTGTGCTCCGCTGAAGGCCTCCGAGTCCACTCCCTCTGCCTGAGCGCCCGCCCGTCACGCCTGTTTTACTTCCCAGCCGGGGTTACCTTTGCTGCCTCGCCTGTCTCCCCAGCAGATGGCCAGCTCCCTGAGGACAGGCACCTGAAGTCTGGCCCAGGGCCGGGCGCATGACAAGAGTTTCCTGAATGAACAGGTGGAGGAAGGAAGAGGGAGTGGCCCCTCTCTCTCGCCTGCTCAGCCAGGAACCCTGGCGGCCCTGAGCCCCCTCGCCAGCCCTCCAGAAGGTTGTGGGTGTAGGAATGGGTGGGGTCGGGGACGGAGTCAGAAGTCCTGCCCTCCCTCCCTGGGAAAGAAAGGCCTCTCTCTCCTATGCCAGTGGGCGAAAGCCAGCATTTCTAGTCTTTGTTGTTCATCCTCACCCAGGATATCTTCCCGTTGATTTTAGAGAGAGTGGGAGGGAGAGGGGGAGACGGGAACAACCTCGATGTGAGAGGGACGCATCGATGGATTGCCTCCTGCCCACACCCCGAACAGGGCCGGGGAACCTGCAACCAAGGTATGTGCCCTTGACGGGAATCGAACCCGGGACCCTTCAGTCCATTGGCCGATGCTCCAGCCACTGAGTCAAACCGGCTAGGGCTCTGAAGTCTTTTGAAGTGATGACCGGAGAGCTCCAGGCGTAGGGACTGTCCTCATCGCTGGGAGGGGTGTGATGCTGCCAGCACCCTCTGCACCCCTTTTTCCAGCCACTGACCAGGCCTTGAGGGCCTAGTCCCGGAGGAGTGTAAGCTGGACAGCTGTGAAGTTCAGTGAATAAGTAACAGCCGCCACTTGCCTGGGGCGTGCCCGGCGTTATGGACCAGGAGGGGTGGGGCTGGGATGCGCCCAGGACTTAGGGTGAGCTCGGTCACTCATCCCACATGTGCTCTGTGCCAGACGCCTTCTGGTACGTTGCTCCTGACACCCTGCACAGCGGGTTCTGTCCCCCGTTTGCAGAAGAGGAAACCGAGACTCAGAGAGGTGAAAGGCCAGCCTCAGCCTCAGCCTGCTAGAGGCAGAGCCAGGTCTGCCCACCCCACGTCCAGTTGGCAATCGCGTGTCCTCTCGCAGTTCTGGGCGCCAGAAGCCTGGAAGCAAGGTGTCAGCAGAGCTGTGCTCCCTCGAGGACTCTGGTCCCCAACGCAAGTGCTCGGATTGTTTCAGAGTTTTATCAGGCCCTGAGTGGGCGGCGAGGGTCAGAGCACCCAACCCCCTGCTGGAGTCCCTCATGAGCCCCTGAATATGACGTGGTCCCAACCGGTAAGGGAGGTGTCACCCGGCTGGGAGGTTGGCATATTTATATGTAAAGAGTTACAAGAATTAAATGACAAGTAGACACTTTGGGCACCCTCGCAAGGTACTCGAATGACCCACGATTCTGAGGAATTGGTCAGGGAAGCTGGCCTTGAAGGACACGTGGATTTTGGAAACAAATCCACACGATAGCCATTATTATTACAATGAGTGGATCATCATTATAGTGACAAAAACCAGTCATAATGGCTGCATTTCGATCCCATACTGTCCCCATTTCACAAATGAGGATGCTGAGGCTCAGAGAGATGGAGAAATGTGTCAACACCAACCAGCTGGTAAGTGGGACTCGGTCCAGATCCTTTGACCCCAAAAGCCAGTTTCTCATCCCTGGCCCCGGGCAGCGTCACAGAGTGTCACAGCAGGGGACAGACGGCCAGGTCGAGATAGCCAAACCAGCGTTTGATTTCAGAGCCAGCTTCTTGGCCAAGGCTTGCGTTAGCCTCAGACGGAGATAGCAAGTGAGCATACTGCCTGCGTTCAAATTCCACACTGGGGTGGTGGATGAACAAAACCTGAATCTGCCTCATGGGCTCATGGGCGGAGCCAGACAAGCACACTGACAATGGCGGTGAAACGCGCTGGTTCTGAGTTTCCATGGGAACCTGGGGAAGAGGTGATGCACGTCCCAGCTCGGAGTGTAGGAAGGTAATCAGGAAGGCTTCCCGGAGGAGGCGGTGCCGGGGCAGAATTCTGGCTGAGCTGGGAGGTAAGTGTGGGCATTCTAGGCAGCAAAGGCACCGCGGGGAGCAGTGCTGGGCAGGTGCAGGGAAGCCACAGATGTTCGGTATTCAGATGGCGCCTATTGTGTGAGTCAGGGCCTGTGCTGACATGAAACAAGGTTTATCCTGAGGGCCTGGGGAGCCAGAGTAGTGCTAGGCACATGAGGGCAGCTCAGTTGTGCGTAAGAAAGTCCTCTGGCTGTGGCATGGCAGATGCACGGGGAGGTGAGAGGTGGCGATGGCTGGCAGGGGACGTGGCATTAGGCCCAGACGTCCGGCTTTGGGCGGGACAGTCCCGATTTTTAACAATTTGTCCAGCATCGCCGCGGGACGCGGGACGAATTGTTACAAATCAGGACTGTCCCGCCCAAAGCCGGACGTCTGGCCACCTTACATTAGGGACGATTGTGTAGGTGCCTGGAGGGGACCCGGAAGTCGTCCCCTGCCATGGATAGGGCCTCTCGGCTGCCTCCCGAGTTGGCATGGAATCTCCGTTCCCGGGGCCGGGCCTCAGTGCCACACCGGGCGGCTCAGAGCAGCAGACAGGTGTCCTCGCAGCTCTGGGCGCTGAAGCCTGGGGCACGGTGCCAGCGGGCCGTGCTCCCTCGCGGGCGCTGGAGAGCCCTCCTGTCCTCCGGCCTCGGCGTGGCCGGCAGCCTGGGCGTCCCTCGTCTGCCTTCGTCACGTGGCCGTCTTGCTCCCACGTGTCTCGTCACGTGACGCCCTGCTCTCCTGAGGGCGCTGGTCACGTTGGGTCAGGCCCACCCTAACGGCCTCGTCCGACCTAAGAGGCACCGGGCTGGGACTCTGGCGTCTCTCCTGCGGGGACACAGCTGGACGCATCACACCCTCAAGGGCACAGTTTTCCTGGTTCGGTTCTGCCCGTGGCGCCAGCACAGAGCCTGGCATGTGTCCGTGCTGGAGGGGAGTCCTGGGATGAACAAAGGAGGGGACAGAGTCGGGGCGTCCAGCCTCTCCTCCATGGTGACCCTGCCTCCTCTGACGGCAGCCGGCCGGCCGAGGGGCACCGGGCAAGCGGGTCTGGGGCCCTCCGGGCTCTTCTCCGAGGAAGGGGTGCTGATGGCAGATCCTGCCGCCTCCCTCCCGGCAGAACCTCCGCTGTCAGCGCCCGTGAAGCACACGTTGGAGATTTTATTGACAGTTTCATTGTCACCCAAAACACCTCCTTTTCTCCGTTGGCAGTTCCGTCAGGGAGTCTGGGGCAGGAGGGGGATACTGCTGGCTCCTGAGAACAGTTTGGGCAGGTGGGGGGCACGGCTCTGCGGGCCTGGGGTCGGCATTGCAGAGGCCCGCGGGGGGCTGCCCTGGGCCTCGGCTCCAGCCTGCTAGGCACTCCCTCCGGAGGCGGGAGAGGAGGGAGGCCAGAGGGGCGGCCCAGGCCCCACCCCGGTCCTCCGGCCTCCTCCCGCCTGCCCTTCGGGTGGGCATCAGGCAGGCGTCAGGGTGCCAGGGTGAGGGCCCCAGGGTGCCGTCCTCAGCTCAGCAATGTGCACCTTAGGACCATGCTTTGCCCTCTGAGCCTCAGTGACCCCACCTGCCAAAGGGGTGGTCACAGGGAGCTGCCGGTGGTCAGGCTATGTCTGGGCCGAGCACCCACCATCCAGTCCATCCTCATCCGACCCCGGAGATCCGGGCGCTGTCAGGGCCCTCACGTTAGTGATGGACCGAGGCTCAGGCAGGGCAGGCAGCCGGCCACGGCCCCACAGCCGAGGAGGGGCAGACGTGGTCTGAACCCAGGCTCAATACCCCCGCCTGGCTGAGCTCCCGCGTGAGGCTGGTGGAGGGCAGGCGGCAGTCACCCCGCCAGCACAGGAGCTGTCTGCGGCGGCGGCCGCGTTGCTGCGGAACTGAGCTGCTCGGCAGCCCCCCGGCCAGGAACTCTCTGGACATCACAGGGCCTCGAGGGCATGGAGCGGGCTCAGGGCTGCCAGGGGCTGAGGCCCTGCTCGGGCACCCTCCCGGCTCCATGCCCAGCCTCCGCTGCACACCCTGCCCTGGCCGGCACGGCTGCTGGGGGGCACTCCCTGACCAAACGGGCAAAGGCAGGCCAGGCCCTCTGGTTGCAGGTCAGACGGAGGCCTTGCTGAGGTGCTTTAGCACGTTCAGGCCGCGCCGATGGGAAACGAGGCCCCAGAGCCACCTGCTCAGGGCTGCCGGGCCAGGCCTGTGCAGCGCGGAGCCCGCAACTCTGAGTCAGCGAGACCCGTCTGAGCGTGAGGGTGACCGCCAGCTGCCGGCGACGAGTTGTGGAATCTCCCTGAGCCTCCGTTCCATCCTCTGTCCAATGAGGTGATAAAAGATGGCCCAAACCCAGCGGCGTGGCTCAGTGGGTGAGCATCGGCCTATGAACCAGGAGGACGCGGTTCAATTCCAGGTCAGGGCTCCATCCCCAGTGTGGGGTGTGCAGGAGGCAGCCGATCAATGATTCTCCCTCATCACTGATGTTTCTCTCTCTCCCTCTCCCTTCCTCTCTGACATCAATATAAAAAAAGCACGCCACATATATGTAGTTTTTAAAGATCCCCTGGGAGGGCTGAGGAACTGTGTGAGATGCTGTGTGAGAGGCACGGGAGCAGGTGTGACAGACAGAGGGGAAGGACAGGAAAGCTCCTTCAGGACCCCAGGCCCTCCGCCTCCTTTTCTCCGCTGTCTCTTCACATGGCATCTCCTGTTCTGAGTCCATCCCAGGAGCCAGGGGACATCGCCTCCAGGTGCGAGGGGGAAGGGAGGCCCGGCGGGGGAGGGGTTCCTCGTGGCCACCCTGCAGGCGGGGCTGCTCCCCAGGTCTGGACTCCCGGCCCAGTGCCCCCCACCTCGCCGCTGCCTCCCGCCACCCCTGCCTGCGGCCCTCCCTTCGCCCTCGCCCCTCGCCGCCCTCGCCCTGCGCCCTGCGTCTGGCCCTGTGGCTTGGAGAGCCGATCCCCGGGCCCCGCGAGGAGGCCCTCTCCCTCTGGCTGGCACACGGAAGGTTTTGAAAGTTAAAGTGTTACCGTGGGCTTTGTTGTTGCCTAAGCACGACAGACAAATGGAGAACCAGTTGTCAAAATGTCAGCGCACAACAAATCAACATGCAGAGCGCGGCCCGCGCGCGCGGTGTGTAATTAAACAAAAAGCCCCTTTTAGAAATTCCAGCGCGTTGGTTCCACTTTATATTTGTCTGTGTGATTAATAAAGGCAGCTAATTTTCAGACTTTAAAAACAGCTAGAAAATAGCTCCTAATTACATATTAGGTTCCTGGCGGCCCCCGCTGAGCCGCGCTGGCATTGGCGGGCCGGAGAATTTGGCAGAGCCGTAATTGCATTCTGAGCATCATCTAATTTTAGTTAAATGTAATGTAATCAGCAGCAGATGTCTGAAATAAAATATGAATTATGAATATGATGAAATTTCATTCTTGAATAAAAAAGTAATTTGCTATTTAGTTCATTAGAGTCCTCGAGGTTCCTGGGAGCAGGTACACGCCGCCCGGCGAGAAGACCCCCTGGAGGAGGGAGCGCCCTGAGGGAAGCTCCATCCAGGCGTCCGGCCTGGTTAATGGCGGGGGAGCCGGGCCCTCAGCCCGGACGCCCTCGGCTCCCCTGTAAGTGGGGGTGGGCCCAGGTGTGGGGTCAGGGGCTGGGAGGGGGAAGCCATGGGCGCCCCTGGGCCTGTGCCCTCCCTGGCATTCCACTCCGTCACCCCACCACCACCCCACTGTTCGTGTCCCCTGGCTTCTGAGAGGGGCCTGTGCAGGGCACGTGCTGGGCTTGTGACGCCCTCTGAGGCGGAAGCTGGCACTCGGGTCTGAGCTGGGATTCAGTCTCCGCCTCTCACTGTCGGTGCAACTCGAGTTCAGGGCCTCCGTGACCCTTTCTATAAATGGGAGTCATAGCAGCTCCTACCAGACACACGGACAGGCCTGGACGGTGGCCACGCCTGCTGGGGCCGGAGCTGTCACCATTAATCAGAGGTCACGGGCGTCGGCATTTCAGGGCCTTCTTTGTATGGTCCTTAGAAGCAGCCAGGGAGGTGGAGCTTTTAAACTCCATTTTGTTTTTCTTCTGGGGCTCAGAGAAGTTAAGCACCTCATCCAAGGCTGCACAGCCAGTACTTGCAGGGGTGGGATTTGAACCTGGAGCCAGTGTTTCCTCCCCTGTGTCCCAGAGAGCTGGCAGGGGGAGTCCTGGCCTGAGGACACGGGAAAGGGGCGGGGCGAGGAGAGGAGGAAGAGGAGGAAGAGGGATTCCAGGAAGAGGGAGGGGGGAAGGGTGGGAGGCAGGCAGAGGCTGTGCCCGAAGCCACTCCAGGCAGGCGAGGGGACAGAGGCTGCTTCTCCATCCCCACTTCACACCCACCAATAACTTCCTGCAATTATCTGGGGAAGATTAATTAGCAAAGTGCACCGTATTGACCTGAGGCTGCCCCGGCGATCGATGCACTGGGGAGAGCCTCCCGGTGCCTGCCGAGAGGGCAGAGCGTGGGGGTGGGGGAGGCCCCGCTCTGGCTGGTCGGAGCCTCACTGTCCAGCCCCGTTGGCAGCTCCCTGGGCGGGGCCGCTCTGGGTAGCACCCTGTTGGCATTGCGCAGGTGCCTTTGCCTCTCTGAGCCTGTTTCCCCACATGTAAAAGGGGGCCGGGCTGCCCTGGGCCGGGGCTCTGCCTTCGGCTCCCGTTAGTTCTGAGAGGAGAGCAGGATGGGGCGGCCGTGGGGGCCGCCATGGAGGCTGGCGTCCCCTCCTGACAGGCGGCCTGCTGGGCTGAAGCAGGAGGGACCCGCCCTGGCTGCCTCTCAAGGGCAGAGAGGAACATCTGGTCTCTTAGCACCATCAGCGCACAGCCCCGAGCCTCCGCCGGCTCCGGTTTCTGGTCGGCAGAGTCGCAGCGTGGAGATAAGACACAGGGCTGGGGATCGGGGAACACAGGCTCAGCTCCCACACCCCTCCTCCCGCTGGGCCGGGCTCCTCCCAGCCTCTGAGCCTCGGTGCTCGGTGCTCGCCCCGGAAACTGTGTGCACCCCTCTGAGCGGTGGGGAGGGTCCAGGGGGCCCGTGGCCCGCCCAGCGCCGGCCCAGAGCAGGGCGGGGGCCGAAATCCGTGTCACAGCAGCCACAGGGTGACCAGAGGGCCACATTATTCTCAGCTCAGGCCCCGGGGAGCTGCCCCGGGGAGGGGGACTCCGGAGACGGGTCCGAGCAGCCCCACATTCCGGGCTGGATCACTCAGGCGCCTCCCCATCCTCTCCCCTTTGGTCTCTCCAGCTGCCTCACCTCCTGCCAGGCCCCAGGCCACCTGCCTGTCACCCCTGGCCACGCCCCTGGCAGGTCAGCTGCTGCCCTGCTCTCTTCATCAAGGGCAAGACAGCTGAGATTCGTCTGAAGATGAAGAAAGTGCCCGCTAATCCGTTCTGCGAGACATTGATAGACTAGCAGCTCGGGGAGCACCGCACAGCAGTAATGAAATTAGGCTGGAACTGCTGCCGGATCGCAGATAATTGCCCTTGTCTGTCACGAGGAATAACATCTCCCAAACCCAACACAGGATTGTTCAACTTGCAGGAATTCCTGTTCTTTCTTTTCCTTTTTAGAGAGGCAAAGCCAATCCGGGGCTCGGAATCTCTGTCTGGGCAGCACTCTGGGGCTGGGGGAGCAGCTGTCACCATGGTGACTGCTCCCGTACCTCTGGAGGCCCCCCAGGAACCACAGCCACAGCCAGAGGGGCCGGGGAGGGGGGCTGAGTCCCAGTCTCAGGACATTCCTCCCATGGCCCTGAACCCCGATTTCTCCTCCATGCCCCACCCCCAGCATGTTCCCCCCGCCACGGCCCTGGGCAGGGAGCAGGGAGCAGGGAGCAGGGGAACCGGGGTGCAGCATTATGCTCTGGATTTGGGGTGGGGCAGCATCTGGTTGGAAGAAGGGTCAGAGGACTCTTTAAAGCTACACTCACGTTATGTTGAGGCCACACCAGTCCTTCCTGTGAGCAACGCTGAGGGATGGGGACAGGGAAGGTCCTGTCAGCCACTCTTTGGTGCCACCAAGGGGGTCTAGGTCCCTAGGAAGGACAGCTCTGAGAGGGGACAGTGGATGACTCCTGGGTCCCCGGGCTTTGTGTGACAGTCGACTCAGTCGACACTGATGTCAGAGGGCACTCAGTGGTGGCAGCACGATGGGTCTTCCCATTGTTCGCGTATAGCCTGAGGTCAGTGCCCTCGATGATGTCAGAGAGCCTCAATGTCACCGTCAGGCTGCGTTCAGACACCCGTGGGCCGGGAAGCTGACGGTCCCTCTCGCAGGAGGTGGCGTGTCAACATCGTGGACTGTGAGCATGTGAAAATCACTGACTCAGAGAATTTGGGAGCTGTGAGGGGCTTAGGGATTGGTCCAAACTCGTCAGCTGGTGGACGAGGAACCTGAGGCCCAGAGAGGTTAAGTGATTTGCCAAAGGTAACACAGCAAGAGCACCCTGAGTGTAAGTTTCATAGAGGTCACAGTTTACTAGAGAACCACTGTTTAGAGAACTTGTAACCATTTCTCTCTGGCGGGCCTGCCTGGCCCCGTCCCCCTGGGTGCTCGTCCCTCGTGCTCAACTCTGGGCGTTATGCCCCTGTTCTGGGATTCATAGCAGGATCTCCCAGAATCCTCTGGTCTGCTAACCAGTTAGCCAGTGTCACTCACCAGTCCCAGCCATTGCTAACCAATTAGCCAGTGTCACTCACCAGTCCCAGCCATTGCTAACCAGTTAGCCAGTGTCACTCACCAGTCCCAGCCCTGGGCCAGGTCACACTTTCTATCCCATTCCTTCGGATCACCCTGGCCGGTCAGACCCGGTCTGGGCAGGCGCTGGGAATGAAGGGAGGCTGGCCGTGGGCGCTGAGGGCAGGCGGTCCAGAGGAAGGAGAGTCTCGCTGAGAGCTTCTGTGCAGGTTTCAGGAAGAAGCAGGGCTGCGTTGGGACCAGGGAGGGAGCTGAGCCTGGGGGGGACATTGGTCCCGGACGGGGAGGAGGCCCGGGGTGGGGGTGGGGGTTGGTGGTAGCTGGCGATGTGGAACAGTTTATTACGGTCCTTCCACCCACAGGCTCCATCCACGGCTTCCGATACCCACGGCTTCCAGGACGATCACCCTGGGCCAAACGGGGCCCACACACCTCCGGGTCCCCAGGACCCTTCCGGGGTGTCTGTGAGGTTAAAACCACGTCACAGCAACATGAGACAGGCTTGCCTTCCTGCTGTGGCGCTGATGGTGCAGCAGGAACGGGCGGTAACTGCTGGCCGCGTTGTCTGAATCACCGTAGCGGCACCGAACTGGCACGGAGACCGGGCGTCCTTTCCCGTAAACACTGCGGCCCCTGACTCCGTCATGGCGCGCCCACCTGTGAGCCAGGAGGCGCGGTCCCCAGAGGGGGCGGGCAGGAGGCAGCCGGTCAATGATTCTCTCATCATTGATGTTTCTATCTCTCTCCCGCTCCCTTCCTCTCTGACATCAATAAAAAAATACATTTTTAAAAAAATCTAAAAGCCAGTTTCACTCAAGAGAGTCCTTGATGAAAAGTAAAAACTATTAATTTTTAAAAATCTCAATCTACGAGTACACGTCTTTTAAATATATATATATATATATTTATTGATTTTTTTTTTTACAGAGAGGAAGAGAGAGGGATAGAGAGTTAGAAACTTCGATCAGCTGCCCCTTGCACACCCACTACTGGGGATGTGCCCACAACCAAGGTACATGCCCTTGACCGGAATCGAACCTGGGACCCCTCAGTCTGCAGGCCGACGCTCTATCCTCTGAGCCAAACCGGTTTCGACAGGAGTCCACGTCTTTTAAACGCTCTGGGTGAAGACTAGCAAGTGCTGCATAGGGGCCCTCGGCCGTTGCATTCGTTGTGTCAGAAAGCACCCGTGACTGTTGGAGTTGCCAGCTGCACTAGCCGCCTTTTAGCCGAAATAGCGCCGACGGCCTGCCCATGGCCTCGCAGCTTGGCTGCCAGCAGATGTTTTCTGGAAAACGAACACCGTTGGCTGTCAACTGACAGTATTCGCTGCCAGTTATCACATTGGACTTTCCAGGAAAAACCAGAATGCTGGAGAACTTGAGCCTGCCCCTGTGGGTTTGACAGCATCCCACTTACAGACGTTCCTGCGGAGATCGGGGCCGTATTAGCGAGTGTGGCTTTTCTTTGTGTTGGGTAATGAAAACTGTCAGCATTGGGAGAGGGAACTCCGTCAACCAGCATTTTCCCCGATGGCCGATAGGCAGCACTACACAGTGAGTAAAAGTACAAAACAGACTGGTGATTTGTTTGTCTGTTATCCTCACTGAGGACCGGCTTGGAGAGGGGGAGGGGGAGGGGGAAGAGAGAGAGAGAAACATCTATCAGTTGCCTTCCATACGTTCCCCAATGAGGATCGAACTCACAACCCAGCAGGTGCCCTGACCAGGAAGCGAACTGGCAACCGGCACGCTCCCAGTGCAGCCAACACTCCACCCGGGGAGGCCCCGCCGCTGGGCGAGACGGACGGCTTTAAAGGAACAGAGTGTGAGAGCCGAGGGGCGGGGTGCGGGCCACGTGGTAGCCAACAGCAAAGGAGCAGTGCAGTGTGGGTCTGTGTGGCAGAGGAATGTCTGTGGCGATCTAGCAGGCGGTCAGCACCTGCTTGCCTTTTCTAGGTGCATATTTGTGTGAGGCTGTTATTCTGCATCTACTGCCACCGAAACATGTGGCAGCAGATTGGATGCAGAAGCAGGTGTGAGACTCCAGCTGTCTTCTCTTAAGCCAGACGTTAAAGAGATTTGCAAAAACAGAAAACAATGAATGAAACCCATTTTACAGATGCAGAAACTGAGGCTCAGAGGCCTTGAGCCAAATCCCATTCCCTGACTAGACCTGGACCTCCCCATCCTCCAGTCGTCCACTTCCCAGAACCCACTGGGCAAGGGTCTTCTCACGTCTCTTGCCCAGGCACCTGGGCGGCGGGGCAGGGACAAAGCCAGGCCCTGCCCCTCCTCCGCTTCCCCTCCCGCTGCTCGAGGCGGGCGGGGCGGGCGGGGCGGGCGGGCCCCTGGCCGCTGGCCCGTCCCCGGGGCTGGCGAGGCGGTGACCGGGCTGTTTGCTGTAATGGATGGCGGGCGGGTGGCGGCCGGGTGAAGGAGTGCGCCGGCCGCGGCCTGCGATGCCTCAGGAGCCGGCTCTGGCACGGGTAATTTACTGCCGCCGACAATAACATATTTCACTTCCCGTCGCCCGATGAAGATTAGTTGTGTTTGAAAGTGGCTGAGTACACAGTCAATTCCGCTTAAACGTTTACAGTCAACTGAGCACAGATAATGCCCCTCGGAACATGTGTCTGGGCCCCCTGCGGCGAGGGGAGGCTGGAGCAGGGCCGCCCAGGAAGGGCTGGGGCTGGGAGGGGCGGGGAGGCAGTTTGGGAGCTGGGAGCCGGCTGAGACTGGCTCCCTTCGGTCCCACGTTCTGGATGGTGCTAAGAGTCACTTGGTGAACTCTGCCCAGGACGAGCTGAGGCATCGGGGCCTCTGGGCGCAGGGAGGAGGAGTCACGGGCAGGATTGAACCTGATCCTGCAGCATCCTGGGAACCAGTTCATCTCGTTTTCTAACAGGGGGAACTGAGGCTCAGAGTCTCAGCAGCTTTCCAGACGTCACACAGCTGGTGTCAGAGGCGGGGTCTGAACCAGGCCTGACAGCCTCTGAGGCGCCCGCTGTGGCCGGGGACCCCGATGTGGGGGCCTGAGCCCCGGCCGCTCCGTCCTGCAGTGTCCGGCTCTCTCCCAGCGCGGCCCTGCGGGGCCTGGGGCAGGGGAGCTGCCCTGCGCTGATGGCATCGGAGGCTGGGGAGTCTGTACCCCACACCCCAGGGCTTCTCCTCTCCACAGGGGCTTCCTGGGACCAGACGGACACACACCGGACACCAGCCTGCGGGCCACGCTCAGTCCACACCAGCCCTCTGGCCACTGCTCGGCCACCCCTGGGTCCGGTGCTCACGTGGTGGCAGCTTTCTCCCGGAGGAGGGACTCAGAGGGGCTGTGGGGGCCTCAGGCTTGGAGGGGACTGAGCGGTGGGAGGGCCTCTGGGTTCTGTTTCAGGCTGGGCAGGCCAGGCTGGCGCTCCGGAGGCAGGCCCTGGCCTGGGCAGGGGCCTCCCCCATGGGAAGGACATGATATCCGCCAATGCCATGGTCACGGTGGCCCCAGTTACACTGTGTTTACCCGTGACTCTAGGACACAGCTGTGCAACTCCGAGTTGTTTGTGTGAAACCACCTACCTGTGTCTCATGATATGTTCTGTGTGACTGCGCATGTCTGTGTCACACTATCTATGTTCTGTGTCACTGTCTGGGTGACTGTGCGTGTCTGTGCGACACTGTCCGTGTCCTGTGTCACCGTCTGGGTGACTGTGCGTGTCTGTGCCACGCTGTCCGTGTCCTGTGTCACCATCTGGGTGACTGTGTGTGTCTGTGTGACACTGTCCGTGTCCTGTGTCACCGTCTGGGTGACTGTGCATGTCCGTGTGATGCTGTCTGTGTCCTGTGTCACCGTCTGGCTGGCTGTGCGTGTCTGTGTGACGCTGTCTGTGTCCTCTGTCACCGTCTGGGTGACTGTGCGTGTCTGTGCCACGCTGTCCGTGTCCTGTGTCACCGTCTGGGAGGCCTGTGTGTGTCTGTGTGACGCTGTCTGTGTCCTGTGTCACCATCTGGGTGACTGTGCATGTCCGTGTGATGCTGTCTGTGTCCTGTGTCACCGTCTGGGTGACTGTGCGTGTCTGTGCGACACTGTCTGTGTCCTGTGTCACCGTCTGGGTGACTGTGCGTGTCTGTGCCACGCTGTCCGTGTCCTGTGTCACCGTCTGGGTGGCTGTGCGTGTCTGTGCGACACTATGTCCTATGTCACCGTCTGGGTGACTGTGCGTGTCTGTGTGATGCTGTCTGTGTCCTGTGTCACCGTCTGGGTGGCTGTGCGTGTCTGTGTGACACTGTCTGTGTCCTGTGTCACCATCTGTGTGGCCTGTGTGTGTCTGTATACCCATACCCATGACCTGCTGGGTAACTGCGGGTCCCGCCGTGCTCCCCCTGTGAGGGGCTGTGTTGGAGGAGAAGGACTGGGGACAGGGTCTGTGAGATGACTGATGCCCTCGCTCTGTGACCTCGGAGCTGTGTCTTCAGTTCTCTGGGCTGAGGCCTGAGCTGAGCTGGGAAGGGGCTTGAGGCCGGGAAGGCGGCAGGAGCAGCGGGACGCCGAGCGGCTGAGTGTCCGGAGGCCGCTGTGGCCGGGAGGATGGAAGGGCTCCGTCTCAGCACCGCCTGAGTCCCGCACTCTGTGGCCGCATCTCCTCGGAGGAGGCCTTTACTTCCTTCTGTTCTGATTGCAGGTGTGGGAGCAGCTCTGTCGGCCTGGGTGGCTGGTCCCGCCGTTACCGTTACTACTATTGTCAGCATCCCCCGTGCGCACTCGGCACACCGCTGCCCGGGGGAAGTCAGAATGCGCGTGGAGGGCCCAGCCCCGCTGCTGAGGGGCCCAGTGGCCGTGGCAGACCAGCCTCTGGTCTCGAACCCCCATCGGCACAGCGGCAGGTCCGGGCTGGGAGTCCTACCTGCTCCCTCACAGGCAGGTGGCTTACCTCTCAGAGCCTGCGCGTCCTCGTCTGCTAGGAGGCAGGTGGGGGGGCAGGTGGGAGGCAGATGGGGGGTAGATGAGGAGGCGGGTGGGGGGGCAGGTGAGGAGCAGATGGGGGACAGATGGTGGTCCCTCCGTGGCGCTGAGGCTCTGTGTCAGGGTCACCTGTGTGTCAGGGTCACCTGTGTGTCAGAGTCACCTGTGCAGTGCCGGCCTCGGGGCGGGACTCCATGAATATTAGTAAGCTTTTACCTCAGCCTGAGGCCTGTTGGGGAGGGGGAGGGGACGGGGTGAGCGGCACCACAGCAGACAGACCCCCTGAGTCAGGGAGGCTGGGCCGGCCTGTGACAGCCACGCAGGTGTCCACGGGGGCTGCTCCGTCACCAGGGGCTGCCGGGAGCCACCGGGTGTCACTGTCTAACCCGCCAGCAGGAATGGAGGCTCTGACGGCCTGTTAGCGCCATTCTCCCAGGATCACTCAGACAGTGTCCCCAGCCGTGACAATGGCCTTAATTAACGTGTCAGCATATCATTTAGGCCTTTCCATGCGGATCCCAGGCAGGCTGGGAATCTCAGCCCTTTAAAGAGAGATGCAGAGCGGGGCGGGGGGCGCAAGGGGGGGGTGCCTGTGAGGAGGCAAAGCTGCAGGGGCCTCACTGGCCCCAGGGAACAGATCCACCCCGGGCGGGGGCACCGAGGCATGGAGGTGGGCAGGAGAGATGTCCTGGTGGTAAAGAGGGCACCGAGGACATGGCAGCCGGCTCAGGGCCCAACACCGAGGACAGGACAGCCGGCTCAGTGTCCGAACCGAGGACAGGACAGCCGGCTCAGTGTCCGCACCGAGGACAGCACAGCCGGCTCAGTGTCCGCACCGAGGACAGGACTGCTGGCTCAGTGTCCACACCGAGGACAGCCGGCTCAGTGTCCGCACCGAGGACAGGACAGCCGGCTCAGTGTCCGCACTGAGGACAGCCGGCTCAGTGTCTGCACCGAGGACAGGACAGCCGGCTCAGTGTCCGCACCGAGGACAGGACAGCCGGCTCAGTGTCCGCACCGAGGACAGGACAGCCGGCTCAGTGTCCACACCAAGGACAGGACAGCCGGCTCAGTGTCCGCTCCGAGGACAGGACAGCCGTCTCAGTGTCCCGCACCGAGGACAGGACAGCCGGCTCAGTGTCCGCTCCGAGGACAGGACAGCCGGCTCAGTGTCCGCACCGAGGACAGGACAGCCGGCTCAGTGTCCGCTCCGAGGACAGGACAGCCGGCTCAGTGTCCGCACCGAGGACAGGACAGCCGGCTCAGCTGTGCCCAGTGCACCCACCGCCCCTGGGAGCCCAGTCCCAGCCGCAGGAGAGTGCTTGGGGCAGACTCAGTCTCTTTGGGCGGCGAGTTCCTGGAAGGCAGGGACTGTGGGTGGCACCTGTGCTGCTATGTCTCCTGTTCCCCAGGTCAGAGCGTGGCAGAGAGTAAACCTTATTCACAAACTGGAGGCCCGGTGCATGACATTTGTGCATGGGATAGGGGGTGGGGGGTTCAGTCCAGCCTGCACCCTCTCCAATCTGGGACGCCTTGGGGGATGTCCGACTGCCCTCTCACAATCCCGGACCGCTGGCTCCTCACTGCTCACCTGCCTGCCTGCCTGCTCACCCCACGCAGCCTGCTGTTTGGTCGTTACTATGAGGGAGTCCCAACAATTTGCATATTACCCTTTTATTAGTACATAGATGCCTTAAGGTACAAGAAGGCCAAAGCCAGTGTGGCTCAGTGGATAGAGCCTCGGCCTGCGGACTGAAAGGTCCCAGGTTCGATTCCAGTCAAGGGCATGTACTTTGGTTGCAGGCACATCCCCGGAGGGGCTGTGCAGGAGGCAGCTGGTCAATCTTTCTCTCTCATCGACAATTCTAGCTCTCTACCCCTCTTCCTTCCTCTTTGTGGAAAATCAATAAAATATATATATATATTTTTAAAAAGGTGCAAGAAGGAAAGAATGCAGAGAGAAACAGATAACCAGAGGCAAAAGCCTCATGGTACAAGGAATGGGGTATGAGAATGATAGAAGCCTCAGAGCAAGGTGCAGAGAAAAAGGTGTGTGTGTGTGTGTGTGTGTGTGTGTGTGTGGTTGAATCATGTCTCCTCCCCCACCATGCCCCCCAAAAATATATGAGAAGTCCTAACCCCTGGTGCCTGTCCATGTGATCTGTTTGGAAACACAGCCTTTGCAGACGTAGCCACGGTAAGATGAGGCCATTAGGGTGGGAGCCCGGGGCGGGGGCGGGGGCCCTAACCCACCCCATGTGTCCATCACGAAGAGGAGAGAAAACACACGGGCACGCAGGGGAACGCCCTGTGAGACAGCGGCAGGTGTGGAGGGAGGCTTCCCAGCCGAGGATTGCGTGATTGCCGGTCACCAGCAGAAGCCAGAAGCAAGGAAAACCTGCCCCGCCCCCCACCCCATCCCCGGGTCTCAGAAGGAGGCTGGCTCTGCTGACTTCATGGTGTTGGATTTCTGACCTCCAGGACAGTGAGAGAACATGTTTCTGTTGTCTGTTTTAAGCCTCTCAGTTTGTGTTACTTTATTGCAAGACCTAGAAAACTTGGATAGTGTCTGTACACATGGGGGCGTGAGAAAGAAAGAATGCAGAGGGGAGGAATAAGAACTGGGAATGCAGGAACAGTGGGTGCAGTGCAAGGAACGGGAGCATCTGAGGCTGCAGCGTAGCCTGGCCTCGCACACTTCCTGTTGAGAGGATCTCTTAACAGCAGCAAATGCCTCCATAACCATCATCACCACACCATCATTACCACCATCATCACCACCACCATCATCACATACATAACCACCATCATTCCCATCATAACCACCTTCATTCCCTCCATCACCACCATATCACCACCATCGCCACCATCACCACCATCACCACCATCATCACCACCATCACCACCACCATCACCACCATCATCACATCCATAACCACCTTCATTCCCATCATAACCATCTTCATTCCCTCCATCATCACCAAATCACCACCATCACCACCATCACCACCACCATCACCACCACCATTACCACCATCATCACATCCATAACCACTTTCATTCCCATCATAACCACCTTCATTCCCTCCATCATCATCATATCACCACCATCACCACCCCATCACCATCACCACTATCATCATCACCATTGTCACATTCATAACCATCTTCATTCCCTCCATCATCACCAAATCACCACCATCACCACCATCACCACCACCATCACCACCACCATCACCACCACCATCACCACCATCATCACATCCATAACCACCATCATTCCCATCGTAACCACCATCATTCCCTCCATCATCACCATATCACTACCATCACCACCACCACCATTACCACCATATACCACCATCACCACCACCACCATCACCACCATCACCACCATCATCACATCCATAACCACCACCATTCCCATCATAACCATCATCATTGCCTCCATCATCACCATCATCATCACCATCACCACTGTCACTCACACTATATTAACACCATTATTACCATCATCAGCTCCCCCACTCCATCACCCTCAGGAACACCATCATTCCCACAACCACCATTCCCATCACTCTTCACCGTCATCTCTACCACCATCACCTTCATGGCCACTGTCCTTACTCCACCACGTCTGGGAGGGGAGGCGAGGCCAGAGGAGGCCAGAGCCTGGGGATCACCTGCCTCCAAGAGGCTGCCCACACAGAGATGGAGCACGTTTAGGGGCGGGTGGAGAAGAGGAGGCAGCCCAGCCTCGAGGGGAGGAAGCCAGGACAGTGTCCGTTGCCCCAGAGAGGTCTGGGAGGTGGGGCTGAGGCGAGAGTGGAGTGGAGTGGAGTGGAGTGAAGGCTCCGAGCGGAGTGGAAAGATTTCTCTGGTCGCTGCTGGAGAACGGAGGGAGAGGACAAGCTGGGCCAGGGAGATGGGGAGGGGCTGGATTGAGGACAGGGGGCCACCTAGGGCAGAGCCTGGGGAAGAGGCCTGGGGTCTCCGAGGAAGAAGCCTGGTCCAGCTGGCCAGCTCCCCTCATTGCCTCAGTGTGAGTGTCTGGGGCTGCCATCGCGATGCGCCCCCCGCGGGTGGCTTATAAACCAGTGGGATGGGTTGTCTCCAGGCCCCAGCGGCAGGAGTCTGAGGTCCACGGGCCAACATTGTCAGTGCCTTTGGGAGGTCCTGAGGCAAAGCCATTGCACGCCTTCCTGCGTGTCTGCTGGCTGCTCTGGTCTCGTGTGCCTCGTGGGCAGCTGCCTCTCTCCCTCTGCCGTCGTCACACCGTGTCTCCTCTCCGTGTCTGTGTCCAAACGTCCCTCAGCTCACAGGACACCAGTTGCTGGGTCAGGCCCATTCTGATCCAACACGGTCTCATGTTCACACGAAAGACCCGTTTTCCCAGTACCAGTGCACTCACAGGCCTGCGGCTAGGACTTCACCTGCCTTTTGGAGGGCACAGCTCCACCCCCTGCAGCCAGTCACACGCCTGCCCGCCATTGCTCCACGAAGCACCCGCTGTCCGAGGAGCCGGCCCGGCACGGCTCCCTGCCGCACGGCCCTGCAGTCTGTGCCAGAACTCTCAGTAGGAGCGTTGGGGCACAGGGCTGCGCTCAGCAGGGCAGGTGAAGGTTTTAGGAGTTGGGGGCGGGGGAACATACTCGAACGATGTCCTCAGAGCTGGGCTAGGAAAAGGAGACAGGTGCGGGGGGGGGGGGAGCGGAGAACACTGCAGCCTCGGCCCCCAGCCCTCCCCCGGCCTCCCCTGGCTTTTGGGCCCATCCACAGAGGAGCCGTGACATCTGGAGCCTGTGTAAACGGAGCATAAATTAGCTCTAACCACACATCTGGAACGCCCGTTGCAGGCTGTTTCCTGCGGGTTCACGAGGGGCGTGGGGTGGGCGGGAGGCAGACGCTGTTCCGGCCGGGCCGGAGCCTGCAGCGGCATCGCTGTGCTTAGGAGCCTCTGGGAAAGGTGCTGTGGGCGTGAGACACGGGACAGGGGTTCCTCTCCTGGGTGCGGGATCGGCGTTAAGCGATGTGGGCATGGGAAGGAAGGCTTTGCCAGTTGGAGGAGTGGGGGTGGGCACCTCCTGAGGTGAAGGAAAGTGAGGACAGGACCACGTGGCTAAGAGGACCTGGGGGAGGGGCCGAGCCAGAGGCTGTGGCCCCAGAGCCAGCTTCCTCCCTCCCCCACCCCAGGCTGGGCGGCCCAGAGCCAGCGGGGCAGGGAGGGGAAGCAAAGGCCACACATTATCTCGTTGCATCTCACCTCATCGTGACCACGTCCTGATGAGGGTACTCCATATCATCCCCATTTTACAGATGGAGAAACTGAGGGGCTGAGATATTTGAGCCAGGACCCAAACCAGGTACCCTGACTCCCCTTCTGCCTCCTTGTCTCACCCTACAGCTGATCAGGAAAGGGTGTTGCATGTGTGTGCACACATATGTAAATGTGTGTAAGCATTATGCGTGAATATGTGTGTCAGTGCACATGTGTGTGCATGTGTGTATGAGTGTCTGTGTGTGAGCATGTGAGAACCCAAATGTAGGAACCAGGACCTCCTCTCCCGCTCCTGACCCCATCAGCAGGGCCACCCAGCATTGAGCGCCTACTGTATGCAGGACCAGTACAGCCACCCTCACCCATGCAGTCCTTCAACTCAACAGGCCATGGCTGAGCACCGCCTGTGTGCCCCACGCCCGGCCGGGGAGCGGGCGGGGAGACGCGGGTGCTCCCGGAGCGGCGAGGCGGGCGAGGACAGCGGCCTGGGCGCCGGCGTGAGGCGTCCTCGGAGATGGGGGCGGCCTCCTGGGAGGGGGTGTCTGGGCACCGGCGTGAGGTGTCCTCGGAGATGGGGGCGGCCTCCTGGGAGGGGGTGTCTGGGAGGCGGCGTGGGGGAAGTTGCTCCCAGAGCAGCGACGGGCTGCTTCCTGCTGACGCCCCACAGGTGCGCCGTGCACGCTGCCAGCAGGGTTAGCGAAGGTCGTGATTGGAAGGTGGCAGGGCAAGTGGACGGTCCTCTGGGCCGAGGACCCTGAGGCACGGAGGGGGAAGGCCGAGATGTCCAGGCGGCTGGCTTTGGAGGCCGCTCGGCTGAGCCCCGGAGAGGCCCTGGGGGCCCGGGGCGGGTCAGGCCCCTGGTTCTCTGTGCTCCCCTCCAGAGCGGAGCCCCGGGAACCTGTCACCGCAGGGCTGTTGTTTTTGGAGGACGTTTTCCTCTTCAGTATGGAGAACGTTCACACGTGGAAAGACGAGACTCATGAACTCCCATGAGCCCCTCATCCGACTCCACGCTCACAGCGTTCGCCGTTCCGGTTTGGAGAGACCGGACCCCGATCCGGGCCCAGGCTGCCGCTGCCTCCGGGCCGCCTGGGGGGCCTGGTCTGAAAAGGCGGGTCCCGGCTCCCCGGGAGAGTCTGTGTTCAGGCCTCGGGTTGGGCCCCCAGCGCTGCTGTCCGCTCCCGAGCTGTGTCTGCTGCCTCCCGAGGTGTGAGCGCCCGGTCCGCACCTGCTGCTGTGAGGCCGCGGGACGTGGGCTCAGGACCCGGACGTTTGAAGCAAGAGCGACGGGTCCGGGCCTCCCTGGAAGCGGCTGGTCTCGCCTCCGGGCTCCGTGGGACCCGCCTCCGCCTCCGTCCCCTTCCTCAGCGGCTGCTGCCAGCGTGCGCTCCGCTGGTAAAGTCTTCATCGGGAATGCCGCCTAATGCATTCACATCAAACAATAGCGCTCATACATCATCCCTGCCAGAGGCCACCCCCGCGAGGACACGCACAGTCCATTACCCTGACGGGCGCAGGCCGTGTGCAGAGCAGATAACGGGTCTCGGCGAGCGGGAAGGGGCGCAGAGAGCACCGGGGGCCCGGGCAGCGGCCACGCGGGGAGGTGGGACAAAGGGCGTCTGAAGTCCACGGCGAGGCGGGCGGGACGGTGATTGAGGGCCTGGCTCTGCATCCTCAGGGAAGTGACTCAGCTTCTCTGTGCCCCATTCCCGCTCTGCAGGCGCGAGCTGAGAGTGTGCTCCCCGGGAGCCGCTGGGAAGGCCTCAGACGGGGACAGCAGAGTGTTGGGCTCGATGCCCAGGAAGAGGGAATCCTGGTTAGTGGGACTCCGGCTGCGGCTGTGTGACTGGCCCGTTCACACGGCCTGCTCTTCCGGGAGGGCCTCCGTCCTCATCATCGCCCGCTGCAGGGAGGCAGGGGGGAGGGGAGGAGGGGGGAGAGTGGGGGGAGGGCGGGGAGTCCAATCGGCTCCGCTCCCGCACCTGGCTTCCCAGAGGCAGCCCTGAGGCCTCGGGCTTTGAGTGCAGGTCCCCCAGCAGCGCTGGTTTGGAAGCCGCCCACACCAGGAGGGAGGGGGACGAGGCCGCACACGAGCACATCGGCTCCAGATGCGGGGCTGGCGTCCCCGGATCCGCTCCCGCTGCGGGTGCTGCGGGGCCTGGCTCCTCCTCGGCACTCTGGCTGGGCCTGCAGGGGCACCGCGGCGGCAGAGGAGGCCCGCGGGCAGAGGGGCGTGGGTGCCGGCAGCCAGCGGCTGGACGCGTGTGTGCCCGCCGTGAGGGTGCGAGGACAGGGGGTGGCGCTGTTATGGGCTGAACCGTGTGCTCCCGTCACCCCCGTGTGTGGACGCCCTGGCCCAGGACCTCTGAACGGCTGTTTGGAGGTCGTCGGGGCAGTGACTGTGTGGTGGGACCTGCTCCGCACGGCGGGTCCTTGCGGAGTGACTGAGGGCACAGCAGGCCCGGGGGGCCGTGTGCAGGCACAGGGCGGACCCCGCCGTGCACACGCCAAAGAGCAAGGCCGGAACACAGACCTCCCGTGACCGTCCGGCTCCCGGGCTGCGGGAGGAGCCGGTCCTGTGTGTGAGCCGCCGGCCTGGGGTTCTGTTAGGGAGCGTGAGCAGACTCACCAGGCACGGAGCTGCACCCCAGCCAGTCAGCCCTCTCCCCTGTGCCCGCGCTGGCCGCCACGTGGGGGTGTGATGTCCTCTCCGTCCAGAGGGCGGGGCCTTGCCTGTCGCGTTCTCCGCTGCCGCCTCGGTGCCCAGAGGTGCCACATCCCCATCGGGGCTCCGCACGCAGCTGAGTCAGCCTGAGCCGGGGTGCCCGCCAGCCACCCAGTTCCCCACGCGAACTGCTGTCTCCCAGGTCCCACTGGCTGGATCGCCCCCTCTGCCAGGTTCCCGTGTGGAAGCCTGATTCCCATGTGATGCCATTTGAGGACGAAGCCCTCGTGATGCTCTTTTAAGAAGAGACGCCGGCCCGGCCGGCGTGGCTCAGTGGCTGAGCATCGACCTATGAACCAGGCGGTCAGGGTTCGATTCCCTGTCAGGCCACAGGCCCAGGTTTCGGGCTCCATCCCCAGTGCGGCAGGGCGGGCAGGAGGCAGCCGTGTGGGGCATGTAGGAGGTAGCTGATGGATGATGCTCTCTCAGCATTGATGTTTGCCTTTCTCTCCCTCTCCCTTCCTTTTTGAAATCAATCACACACACACACACACACACACACACACACACTCACACACACACTTTTAAAAAGCAGAGATACCAAGCTTGCTCTCTCCACTCGTGAGGCTGCAGGGAGAAAGAGGCTGTTTACGAGTCAGACAGAGGTCTCCCTTAGCGCCCAGCCATGGGGCACCTTGGCCTTGGACCTGAGCCTCCAGAACAGTGAGGAAATGAGTGTCTGTTGTTTAAGCCAGAAACGGCCTTGGTTCGTGGCGTCTTGTTGGCAGCCGAGCTGACTGATGCCAGAGCGCTCTGAGAGCTTCCGCAGCTTTTGCGTTTCCTCCATCCCTTCCCCCGGAGCGGGCACACGGATGCCCACGGAGGAGGAACAGTCTGTGGGGCATTTGTCTCCACCCGCCAGCAAGGCCAGTGGGGTCCTTGTTTTCACCCCCGCACTTAAAGCTGTGCTGGCCCTTTTACCCTCCCCCTCTAGGAAGCGGTGCCTGAGGGAGGGGGAGCAGATCCCTCCACAGCTCAGGACCAGGAAGGACAGAGGCCTCAATTCCCCCGGCCGAGCCGGAGGGCCAGGAACTGGCTGGAGGGTGAGGAGTGGCTGGAGTGGCTTCCCGGGGATCCGCTGACGCTCCCAAGAGGGGCTGCTGGTATGGGCGCCAGGCTGAGAAGGCAGAGACCCCGTGCCTGCTAGTTCCCCCTGCATCTTCACCCAAGCTCGGTGGGCGGGCGGGCGGGCAGCCTGGGCGGAGGCGGGAGCAGGGGCTCACTTTCTGTCTCCTGGATTCCAACCCCAGGCCGGCTGAGCGTCTGTGGGCAAGTTTGTGAAACGCTCTGACCCGCCTGTGCAAGGGGTCATGGTAACGCCTCTGGTGGTTTTACAAGGACCACACGGGAAGCCTGGTGGTGAGTGACCACAGACTCTGCCCCCCGCTGCTGGCGCCAGTCATTGGGCTGATGCTGCATGTGCCTGGGCTGCGTGCAGGTGGGCACGGGCCCCAGCTTTCGTGTGATGGCCAGGCTTCACGGCACGTGACCTCTGCACACGCTGTGGAAGGTTAGCTGTGCCTGTCGTCCATCCCCGGTTAAGGCGGCAGGCCTGGGGCCACTGCCGACGAGGCCCTGCCTCCGGAGCAGTCCGGGGGCTCGCCGGAGCCTCAGCACGGCAGGCCAGAGAGCCGGGAGTGGGCCAGGCTGACCGTGTGATTGAAGACCCTCGGGATCGTGTCTGACGGGGCCTCATCCCCAGGCCGGGAAGGAGGGGGACCCCAACGCCCAGATGTGGCCCGGGGCCGGAGGCTGGCGGGGTGGGGAGCGCCCCCTCGGAGCTCCAAGCAGCGAGTCCTGTGGTTCCAGAAGATGGTGTCATACATCACCCGACACGCCTTTCCGAGGGGCCGGCCCGGCTGACAGCAGCCATTTATCTGGATGTCATTGGCAGCAAACTGGCGAGGGGGAGGGCGGTGAGCAAGGAGGGGACCGAGGGGGCGGGGGTCTCCTGGGGAATTTCCCAGAGGCCAGTCCAGAGCCCCAGGCCTGGCTGGGAGGAGGGAGGCCGCCACCGGAGGTGTGTGCGCTGTCCGCGGTGCTGAACCCACCGGCACAGTGGGGTGGAGGGGGCGGGGCGGCGGTGGTGGTAGGGGAGGGAGGTGGGGGGGGCAGCCTGGCGAACTCAGCACTGCCCTGGGAGGCAGATGGGAGCTGGGGCAGCTCGGGGGTGAGACGTCTGGCGGGAGGAGGTGGCGGGCATATGCCCACGTGGTTATGGACGTGGAATTTGGAGCCACAATCCTGGAGGTCGCTCATTTAAATGTTTATAAGAACAGTCTCCCCTGACAGTCCCTGCAGCTGTCACCGCGCCGCACACAACCTAAGGTAGAGCCTTCAGCCCCCTGTGTGGCCGCGGGCGGTTCTTACCCTCTGTGCCGCAGGGTCGGGTCTGCAGGTTGAGGGCGATGACCAGAGCCGCTCAGAGGACGGGGGAGGATTAGTGCGCTGACGTCATTACCGTGCCGGGAACGGCCGGGCCTGTGGGAAGTGCGCGGTGAGTCCCAGCTGGCGCTGCTGTCGCGGTTATACCAGGAAGCGTGCAGGGCGCTCGGAGACTGCGACAGGGAAGACGGAGGTGACAGAGGCTGGCCCCGGGGAGGGTGTCACACATGCCAGGCAGAGGGCACGGCGGGAGCACAGGCCCTGAGGCGGGAAGGGGGAGGACTCCACCAAAAAGCTAAAAGGAAGCCAGAGGCATGAACCACGGAGAGGCATGGAGAGCCTCAGCCTCCTAACCTGTCCAATGGGCTGATGGTGCCACCTTCCTCCTGAGAGCCGGGGGCTCGGTGAGACGGGCTCTGGCTTCCCAGCACAGAGCTGCGCACTCAGCGGCACCGGCTCGCAGGATGACGGATTAGATTCCCAGTTCCAGCCCCAGGGAGGCCACGTTCCATCCGCCACGCCCCCCGCAGAGCGGAAGGACCTCAGAGGGCATGGGCAGTGGAGACAATAGGGACTGGGGGGCTGAGACTTGGGGTTCAGTCCTGACCCCTGAGCTTCCCCCTTGTAGGATTTGGTGTGATGGACGCAACCTGGAGGCATTCAGTCTCTTCATCTGTGACACCCACCCAGAGGCGGTCAGGGTGATAGGGGAGAGGACATTGGGTGCCCACGGTGGCCAGGCGGCAATAAAGGAGACAGACAGGAGGGCCGGAGGGAACTGTGAGGCTCGGGCAATCCCAGCTCCACAGAAGGGGCCGCCACACCCCACAGGCCTGTCTGAACAGGGCCCCGCACCTCCTGAGCCTAACTTCTCCGGGAACCCTAAGTCCTGATCTCATGTAGGATTTGCCTGTTTGTGTTAGGAACTAACCCAAGCCCTTTAACAACACAAGGCTGGCCAAGGAAACCCTGTATGTGACCTGAGTCTGACCAGCGGACGACCAGCTGGCAGCCTCTGGTGGGAGGCCACGCGCTCAGTAGGTGCTCATCAATGAGGTGGCTCTTGCCTGGGAGCTGCTCTCTGCCCGTTTCCCAAGCCTCTCCTCACCTGTCTCTCCGCAGCCACTTGTCTACTTTGAGTCCAGACCTCCCTGGACAGCCTGGGGTCTGGGACCCAAGACCCAGGCCCTCGAGTTCGGGGTGGCGCTGAGCCTTCTCGGATCTAAGCCTCTGGCCATGCTCACCTCTCCTCTGTGCCCGTCCCTGGAGGCCCTGCCTTGTCAGGAGGTGCCACCTGACGGACCCAGGACAGGAAGCACGCAGCTGCTGGTATGGAGGTGCTTGTCACAGCGCTGACTCCACGGCCGTAGAATCAGGAGACCCTGGAACCAGCAGCACCGCTCCCTGGACTCTGCACCTGCCCAGGGAGGGGCAGGGGACTCGGGGGCCACCAGGCCCGGATGCTGGCGGGTGCATTGGTGAAGCAGGCAGAAAGGAGTGGCCGCAGGTCAGAGCTCAGGGGCCTGGGAGGGCAGCCCCACAGTATTCAGTGGGGAAACCGAGGTCCAGAGGGAGGAAGGTCACACAGCAAGGTGGTGAGACCCCCAGTTCTCAGTGGGACCCACTGCCTCTGGCTGGTGTTAGAGATGAAGGAACTGGATGCATCGAGGTTGCACGGAGCAGGTGACTGCCTTACCCCGGCTCACGAGAGGAGGATGGTCCTCCTGGGGCCTACCCTGTGCTCCCATCCTGGTTCTGCCACTTACCAGGTGTCCTTGACCACGTCCCATAGCCTCTCTGAGCCTCGGTTTTGTCATCTGTGAAGTGGGAATAACCCTTTGCCAAGATTAGACGAGAACCTGTATAAAATGACCCGTTTATAATAGATGCTTAAACGTCTTTTAAAAGATACTTAAAAGACGTGGACTCATTTCAATAAGGCTTCCCAGTGGTTACAGGTGAGCACCGCGGTGCCAACGCGGGAAGCGGCGGCGAGGCCCCGGACGCGGCGGAGGGGGAGGCCCAGCTCTGCTGGCCAGAGAGGCAGCCAGACAAAGGGGGAATGCGGCCTCACGTGACTGCTGGTGGCTGAAACTCCCCTCGTTTCTTAAGGAAACCCTTGTAAAGAAAGCTTTTCTTGGTAATGAGACGTGAGCAATTTCTCACATTTTTTACAAAAATGGGCCTCGAGGGAAGAAATGTTAGTTCTTTTCCCTTTCCACTCCCTCAGCCCTTCTCTGGCTACTCGTTGGAGTCACCCAAACCCTCCAACGTGGCTGACGAAAGAATGGTTAAGAGGCCAGCCCTAAAGACAAAAACAGGCCCCTTCCCGGGCCTCAGTTTCCTCATCTGTAAAATGGGGGGGTAGAGGCGTGGTCACGGTAACCACCTCATCAGATTGTCTGAGGATCGAGGAGGTATCTGCTGTCAGAGCTTGGAGTGACGTCTGGCATACAGTAAGTGCTCAATAAACGGTGGCTGCTCTCCTGACACCTGAGCAGTGAGTGAGCGCCCAGGGTGGCGGGAGCATCTATCTCCTCTCCCAGCCGTCCCTCCTCAGGGCTTCTGGGCAGCAGCTTCCTTTCTCCCCGGCCAAACTGGAAGTGCGTGCTCTAATCAATCCATGGCCGTGGAGGCAGAGAGCCCAGGTTAATGGAACAGGACAGAGTCCCGTGGGTTTCAGACCCTCCTGGGAAGACCTTTGCTTTCTCCTGCTCAGCCGCTGGGAACGGGCGCCTCCTCTCCGGGAGGAGAAATTGAATAATTGATGCAATTTGAATAACACTCGGATTTGTAATGATATTGAAACGTAAAGATAAAAGGGGTGTGAGTGGGTGCTGAGGGCGGAAGGGAAAGTTGTTAATAGGCACTTAGGGGATCTGGGGGGGGGGGGCGAGCTGGAGAGCCGTTTGAGAGGGAGGCTGGCGGGTGGGTGGGACTCTCCGCCGATGAGGGGAAACCATATTCATAAATAAGATGCGGAAATTTCTCCCGACTCAGCAGCGCGAACAGTTAGAGAGTGGATAATTATTTAAATGCCAAATCATTCCGTTCATTAGAATCCCAAATCAGAGCTGAAGAAACTGATTGCCCGGGGCAGGGCTGAGGAGGGGCTGCGAGGAGAGAGGCAGCTGGGAAAGTGGGCAATAGCGGTGCGGGGGCTCCCCAGCTTCTGGTCCAGGCCAAGGGGAAGGTGGGGTGGGAGGAGGGCAGGATGGTAGGAAAGGTAGGAACCTGTGCTCAAAAGTCAGACAGACCTGGGTTCGAGTACAGGATCTAAGGCTTCCTGGCCAGGGGCCTTGAGCTGGTCACCTTCACTGAGCCTCAGTTCGCCCAGCTGAAAATGGGGTTAATGCCGACATCTGCTGCAAGCACTGAGTGTCAGCCGCTGATTCGGGAAGGGTCCTGGGAGGCAGGATGAGGATGGGTCAGGAAAGGGTCCTGGGAGGCAGGATGAGAATGGGTCAGGAAAGGGTCCTGGGAGGCAGGATGAGAATGGGTCAGGGAAGGGTCCTGGGAGGCAGGATGAGGATGGGTCAGGGAAGGGTCCTGGGAGGCAGGATGAGGATGGGTCAGGGAAGGGTCCTGGGAGGCAGGATGAGAATGGGTCAGGAAAGGAAGTGAGGGAGATGAGAGAAGAGCCTCAGTGAGCCCCTTCCTGCTCCCAGCACAGACTAGGAGCTGGCTGGAGAGGTGGCAGCCAGGTCCCAGGCAGATAAGGGATTTGGCCAAGATGACATGGCACGTCCATGGCAGAACCAGGGACCCCGCGCGCGCGCGCGCACACACACACACACACACATACACACGCACGCACACACGCACGCGCACACACACACACACCCTACAATGGCCATGGGCCCCACCTCCCAGACTGACCGTCACCCCCGGGGTGCCCAGCGGCCTCTGAGGCGGCAGCGGCTGGGCCTGGGCAGTTATCATGTCTGCGGACAGATCGCAGGCCGGTCGGTAACAATCGGATTACTCCGTGGGACTCCGGCCGGCTGGCGCCCCTCCTGCTCGGTGGCGCCACCCTCAGACAGACACAGACCGGTGCTTGTCCTGGGGCGGGAGGCCGGAGGGCTGGGTACTCCGTACTCTCTCGGCTGAGGTGGGGCCAGGCCTGCCGAGGGGGCTGAAATGGTCACTGGAACTTTAGCTGTTCATTTCGCAGCGGCCCGTGGCGGGCCGGCGACCCCTGCTCCTGGGCGGCCTGCCCTCTCTCCTCCCCGGCGGAGCCACAGGGAGCGAGGGCCCGGACAGCCAGAGGCCCTGCCTGCATCACCGTGGCTTCAATCCCGTCTCCGCCCTCGCTGGGCCTCGCAGTGCATCGGGGACAAGCCTTCTGGCCTCTGGTGCTGCTGGGTTAGCTTGGGGCGGGCATGTGCGAGCAGTAGGCGCTCAATAATTGCCTGATGGTATTCACGAGGTGAAGGTTTCCCAAGAGGAGACTCCCTGCTACCTGCTCCCGGATCCCAGGGGCTACTTGTTCCCAGGACAGACTTCTGGGCCCGCCCGGCCCCGCAGGGCCCGAGGCCGGGGCCTGGAGGCTCGTGTGTGGCACACGCTCCCGTGGCGCCCAGCTGGCACTGCCAGCAGCTCCGCTTCCTCAGGACATCGGAGGAGCCGGGCCGGGCGGGCAGCTGGGCCGCGGCGCCTGGTCTGTAAAAGGGGCGGACGCTCCCTTCGCAGGCTGCTGGGCGGAGTGAGCGGGATCAGGGTCTGGCAGATCAGAGACACTCATTAAATGAGGCTCCTTCGGGGGGTGCTGCGCGCCAGCCCCTGAGGAGGGGAAAGGGGTGCCCTGCCCCCGGGAGCCCTGTCAGCAGGCCCCGCTCCAAATCGATCTCCCACCCCACCCCGTTCCGCGCCCGCGTCAGCACCTCCTGGGGCAGGTGAGGAAGATGCCGGCGTCAGCAAACCCCGTGCCCCAGCAGACACCGCCGCTCTTTATTAATTAGCCGCCAGATGTTCGCCTTGCATCTTTCATCAGAGGGAGTTTATCACGGGCCTGTGTGTCAGGCGTTAGGGAAGGCAGGAGGGTGTCCCTGGGGGTCCCTGGGGTTGGCAGGGAGCTGGGGAAGGGGGCGGGGGCGGCAGGGCTCTCTCCCCGCCTGGGCACACATCCTCGGGCCCAGAGCACCCCCTGCCCTGCTGCCCCCGCCCCCGCCCCCGCCCCCGCCCCTGCCCCTGCCCCTCCAGAGGGCCTCCATGGAGCAGCGGCCTGCCCCAGTCCACGGGCTGCCTGGTGAGCCAGCCGGCTGCTGGAGGGACCCTCACTCAGTAAATTACACGATGACAAATGGAGATCCGTGTCTGGAGGAAGCTGACAAGGTTCCCAGAAGGTCGGACAGCCGCGGGGACCTGACGTAGATGGAACGGTGTCCCGAGAGGTGACATTCAGTGGCCTCTGGGGAAAGGAGTCGGGCAGAAGGTCCCAGACAAAGGGTACTCGGGGCAAAGGCCTGGGCAGGGACCCCTGGCACATGTAAGAACCTCAGAGGGACCCGGAGACGGGACGGGTGAGCGAGGCCCCAGGGGGCTGTGAGGTGGCTGCCCCCGGCCCTGGGGGCACAGGGAGGAGTGAGGGTGGGGGAGGGGCACAGGGAGGAGTGAGGGTGGGGGAGGGGCACAGGGAGGAGTGAGGGTGGGGGAGGGGCACGGGGAGGAGTGAGGGTGGGGGAGGGGCACAGGGAGGAGTGTGGGTGGGGGAGGGGCATGGGGAGGAGTGAGGGTGGGGGAGGGGCACAGGGAGGAGTGAGGGTGGGGGAGGGGCACGGGGAGGAGTGGGGGTGGGGGAGGGGCACAGGGAGGAGTGTGGGTGGGGGAGGGGCATGGGGAGGAGTGAGGGTGGGGGAGGGGCACAGGGAGGAGTGAGGGTGGGGGAGGGGCACGGGGAGGAGTGGGGGTGGGGGAGGGGCACAGGGAGGAGTGTGGGTGGGGGAGGGGCACAGGGAGGAGTGTGGGTGGGGGAGGGGCACAGGGAGGAGTGAGGGTGGGGGAGGGGCATGGGGAGGAGTGAGGGTGGGGGAGGGGCATAGGGAGGAGTGTGGGTGGGGGAGGGGCACAGGGAGGAGTGTGGGTGGGGAGGGGCACAGGGAGGAGTGTGGGTGGGGGAGGGGCATGGGGAGGAGTGAGGGTGGGGGAGGGGCACAGGGAGGAGTGAGGGTGGGGGAGGGGCGCGGGGAGGAGTGTGGGTGGGGGAGGGGCATGGGGAGGAGTGAGGGTGGGGGAGGGGCACAGGGAGGAGTGTGGGTGGGGGAGGGGCATGGGGAGGAGTGAGGGTGGGGGAGGGGCACAGGGAGGAGTGAGGGTGGGGGAGGGGCACAGGGAGGAGTGAGGGTGGGGGAGGGGCACAGGGAGGAGTGAGGGTGGGGGAGGGGCGCGGGGAGGAGTGTGGGTGGGGGAGGGGCATGGGGAGGAGTGAGGGTGGGGGAGGGGCACAGGGAGGAGTGAGGGTGGGGGAGGGGCACAGGGAGGAGTGTGGGTGGGGGAGGGGCATGGGGAGGAGTGAGGGTGGGGGAGGGGCACAGGGAGGAGTGAGGGTGGGGGAGGGGCGCGGGGAGGAGTGAGGGTGGGGGAGGGGCATGGGGAGGTGTGAGGGTGGGGGAGGGGCGCGGGGAGGAGTGAGGGTGGGGGAGGGGCATGGGGAGGTGTGAGGGTGGGGGAGGGGCGCGGGGAGGAGTGAGGGTGGGGGAGGGGCACAGGGAGGAGTGAGGGTGGGGGAGGGGCACGGGGAGGAGTGTGGGTGGGGGAGGGGCATGGGGAGGAGTGAGGGTGGGGGAGGGGCACAGGGAGGAATGAGGGTGGGGGAGTGGCATGGGGAGGTGTGAGGGTGGGGGAGGGGCACAGGGAGGAGTGAGGGTGGGGGAGGGGCACGGGGAGGAGTGAGGGTGGGGGAGGGGCGCGGGGAGGAGTGTGGGTGGGGGAGGGGCACAGGGAGGAATGAGGGTGGGGGAGTGGCATGGGGAGGTGTGAGGGTGGGGGAGGGGCACAGGGAGGAGTGAGGGTGGGGGAGGGGCACGGGGAGGAGTGAGGGTGGGGGAGGGGCGCGGGGAGGAGTGTGGGTGGGGGAGGGGCATGGGGAGGAGTGAGGGTGGGGGAGGGGCGCGGGGAGGAGTGAGGGTGGGGGAGGGGCATGGGGAGGTGTGAGGGTGGGGGAGGGGCACAGGGAGGAGTGAGGGTGGGGGAGGGGCGCGGGGAGGAATGAGGGTGGGGGAGTGGCATGGGGAGGTGTGAGGGTGGGGGAGGGGCACAGGGAGGAGTGAGGGTGGGGGAGGGGCGCGGGGAGGAGTGTGGGTGGGGGGGCACAGGGAGGAGTGAGGGTGGGGGAGGGGCGCGGGGAGGAGTGAGGGTGGGGGAGGGGCACAGGGAGGAGTGAGGGTGGGGGAGGGGCATGGGGAGGTGTGAGGGTGGGGGAGGGGCACAGGGAGGAGTGTGGGTGGGGGAGGGGCGCGGGGAGGAGTGAGGGTGGGGGAGGGGCACAGGGAGGAGTGTGGGTGGGGGAGGGGCACAGGGAGGAGTGTGGGTGGAGGAGGGGCACAGGGAGGAGTGAGGGTTTGTCTCCAGGGATGAGGATCCATGGCAGGCCTGGGGCAGGGCGGACGTGGGCATGGGGTTTGACGTTAGGAGGAGTCCTCTCTGCTCTGGAGGGTGAGGAGCAGAGGGAGGAGGTGGAAGGAAGCCCTCGGGCGGTCAGTCTGCAAGGGAGTGGGACTCAGCGCAGCTGAACGGCAGCATTATCAGCCGCTTACAGAGCTCATTCAGGAAACCTTTAGAGGCAGAAATGGCGGTGAGGAGGAGAGAAGCGTCTATGGTGACCCCCAGGGCCCTGATGTCCTCCTGCATAATAAAAGGGTAATGTGCAAAACTGAACAGTAGAACGACCGATTGCTATGATGCACACTGACCACCAGGGGGCAGACACTCAACACACTCCACCATGGCAAATAGGAAACAGGGGTGGGTGGGGGAGTGGGTGGCGGCAGGTGCAGGTGGTGCCAGGCCAAGGCCCGCCCCGCCTGTCACCCCACACGCAGAGGGCAGCAGTGTCGGGGGACAGGGCAGCCAGTGAGCTGGAGCAGCCCCCTCTCGGTGCCTGCCCCTCCCCAGCAGGCTCCGACGGCCCTATGGCGGGGAAGGGGTGGGGGGGAGGGCGGGGCTGGTGCTGGGGAAGATGGCCCTGTCGCAGCCAGGCTTAGGGACCGCACCTGTGCACAAGTTTCGTGTGCGCCCCTAGTACATATGTATGTGTATGTATGTTATCCCCACCCGAGGGTCTATTTCCATTGATTTTTAGAGAGGGGAAGGGAGAGGGAGAGACAGAGAGGAACATCGATGTGAGAGACACATGGGTGGGTTGCCTCCACACACACCCTGACCAGGGCACGTGCCCTTGGCTGGAATCGAACCCGGGACTCTTGGTCCTCAGGCTGACGCTCTGTCCACTGAGCGCTCCACACAGGCCCGTCTTCTCGCACTCCCAGCATCCTCGGAGACGGGACCTAGGGTTGTGATCATTCCCAGAAGAAATGGGCCAGAGCAGAGCGGCAGCTCAGCCAGGCCACCCCGCTGGGGGCCACGGACCCTGCCTTTGGCCAGGTCGCCTGCCGCCCCTCGTCCGGCCTGAGGACAGCGGGGACCCGCACCCTGACCCTCCTGCGCACACACACACACACACACACACACACCCGGGCGGTCCCGCCCCGGCGGCAGGCGAGCCACTGGCCAGGCCGGCAGACGGTCCACCTGGGCTTGTCCGGGGTTCGGTGAACCAGACACCGATGTGGCGCCCGAACCGGTTATTCCCTTCCCAGCTGTCCTCAGACCGTCTGATGGAGAGGTGACTACTTCTCCTCCCAGTTCGGTTTCTGATTTGCATACAATAAACATCACCCCAGGAAGTGTGTGTGTGTGTGTGTGTGTGTGTGCGTGTGCGCGCGCGCGCGCGTGTGTTTTGAGGGGTAGAAAATAGGACTCATGTCTTATGTATGAGAAAGAAACAGGCGTGCAAGCTTGCATAATCCACATGTTTAATGTTCTCGCTCGCCCTTTCGACTCTAATCAGGTCAGGGCTGTGTGTGTGTGTGTGTGTGTGTGTGTGTGTGTGTTTAAACAACTTATCTAGCATGTTGACCTACGCAGGGCATAACGGGGACAGCGTGTGTTTGCTCCCTGGTGGCTGGGTCCGAATTCGGGTGGCATGAATGACTGGAAACATTGGGGGGGGGGGGGGGTCTCCGTTCCGGCTGTCACATGCGGACCTGGTTCGTCCCCCAGTGGCGTATGGTGGGGCTGAGACGGTCAAGATGGTCTTCACTCCCGCATCTGAGCCTGGCTCCATGGCAGCTGGAGCCACCGATCTCCTCCCTCTCTCCCCCTCATCCCCCTCCTCCTGAGCGGCAGCCTCTCCGCCTGGGCTTGAGCTTCCTCGCAGCATGGCGGTCTCAGGGGGGTCAGGGGGGTCAGGGGGGTCAGGGGGTCGGGGGACCCAGGGGGTCGGGGGGCCTAGGGGGTCGGGGGGCTCAGGGGGTCGGGGGGCCCAGGGGGGTCGGGGGGCTTAGGGAGGTCAGGGGGGTCAGGAGGTTGGGGGGCTCGGGGGGTCAGGGGGGTCAAGGGGCTCATGGGGTCAGGGGGCCCAGGGGGGTCGGGGGGCTTATGGGGGTCAGGGGGCTCAGGGGGTTCAGGGGGGTCAGGGGGGTCGGGAGGTCAGGGGGCTCAGGGGGTCGGGGGTCATGGGGGTCGGGGGACTCAGGAGATCAGGGGGCTCAGGGGGTCAGGGGGTCAGGGGGGTTGGGGGGTCAGGGGGTCGGGGGGCCCAGGGGGGTCGGGGGGCTCAGGGGGTCAGAGGGTCGGGGGGTCAGGGGGTCAGGGGGTCGGGGGGTCGGCTGCTGACCTCCACCAGAGCAAGCATTTTGAAATCCCAGCGAGCTGTTTTCTTCTGGAAGGCTTGTTTGTTCCCATGAGCACCTCGTGGTGTCATTTTACAGGTGACATATAAACGCAAATGGTGCGGGAACGATGTGAAAAGTCAAACAATGAGGATAAGTGCAGAGATTAGAGGAAAACACTCAAATTCCACTGTCTTTGGAAATTAATGTTTGGTGAATCTCAAGGAATTTTTCTGCAACAAAAAAATGAAGATAGAAGAATGGATGGATGGATGGATGGATGGATGGATGATGAGTGGATGAATGGATGATGCGTGACGGGTAGATGGCTGGCTGGATGGGGGTGGGTAGATGGCTGAGGGGGTAGATGGCTGGCTAGATGGGGGTGGGTAGATGGCTGGTGGGGGGTGGGTAGATGGCTGGCGGGGGGTGGGTAGATGGCTGGATGGGGGGTAGATGGCTGGCTGGCTGGGGGTGGGTAGGTGGCTAGATGGCTGGGGGTGGGTAGATGACTGGATGGGGGGTAGATGGCTGGATGGGGGTGGGTAGATGGCTGGCTGGGAGTGGGTAGATGGCTGGATGGGGGTGGGTAGATGGCTGGCTGGGGGGGCAGATGGCTGGATGAATTGGGGTGGGTAGATGGCTGGCTGGGGGGGCAGATGGCTGGCTGGGAGTGGGTAGATGGCTGGCTGGGGGGTAGATGGCTGGCTGGGAGTGGGTAGATGGCTGGATGGGGGTGGGTAGATGGCTGGCTGGGGGGTAGATGGCTGGCTGGGAGTGGGTAGATGGCTGGATGGGAGTGGGTAGATGGCTGGCTGGGGGGGCAGATGGCTGGATGAATTGGGGTGGGTAGATGGCTGGCTGGGGGGTAGATGGCTGGCTGGGAGTGGGTAGATGGCTGGATGGAGGTGGGTAGATGGCTGGCTGGGGGGTAGATGGCTGGCTGGGAGTGGGTAGATGGCTGGATGGGAGTGGGTAGATGGCTGGCGGGGGGTGGGTAGATGGCTGACTGGGGGGTAGATGGCTGGCTGGGGTGTAGATGGCTGGCTGGGGTGGGTAGATGGCTGGCAGGGGATGGGTAGATGGCTGGCTGGGGGTGGGTAGATGGCTGGCTGGGAGTGGGTAGATGGCTGGCTGGGGGGTAGATGGCTGGATGGATGGGGGTGGGTAGATGGCTGGCTGGGGGTGGGTAGATGGCTGGCTGGGGGGTAGATGGCTGGCTGGGGTGTAGATGGCTGGCTGGGGTGGGTAGATGGCTGGCAGGGGATGGGTAGATGGCTGGCTGGGGGTGGGTAGATGGCTGGCTGGGAGTGGGTAGATGGCTGGCTGGGGGGTAGATGGCTGGATGGATGGGGGTGGGTAGATGGCTGGCTGGGGGTGGGTAGATGGCTGGCTGGGGGGTAGATGGCTGGCTGGGGTGGGTGAGTGGGTGGAGCAAACAGACGGCAGAGAGAAGGAAAGAGTCCTGGCTGCGGAGGTTCTGAGTTTGGAGAGAGACGTGGAGGCTCTGGATGTTGAGAAGCAGTGGAGGCCGTGCCCCGCCCCCTCTGCCCTCCCAGCAGCCATGGCTGACGGACCGGCCCAGGGTCCCAACTGGGCTGCTGGGGTTCCGGAAACAGACACGTACTCAGGTGAGTGCTCCCAGAGGAGCTGGGCAGGATGGGCCCCACGTCCCAGAGGGAGGACGGGGTCCGCTCACCACTGCCTCCGCACGATGGCCTTCCTGAGCCTCCAACTTCAGACTCCGTCTGCCTGCCCTTCGGCGGCCCCTCGCCTACAAGGAGGAGTCCAAGCCAGCACCACTCCTACTACCACCATCGCTGTTACTACTGTCATCGATGCCGCTCTCACTGCTAATACTGTACTATCACCACTATTACTGCTACTCTCACTGCTAATACTGTACTATCACCACTATTACTGCTGCTCTCACCGCCACTCTCACTGCTAATACTGTACTATCACCACTATTACTGCCACTCTCACCGCCACTCTCACTGCTAATACTGTACTATCACCACTATTACTGCTGCTCTCACTGCTAATACTGTACTATCACCACTATTACTGCCACTCTCACTGCCACTCTCACTGCTAATACTGTACTATCACCACTATTACTGCTACTCTCACTGCTAATACTGTACTATCACCACTATTACTGCCACTCTCACTGCCACTCTCACTGCTAATACTGTACTATCACCACTATTACTGCTGCTCTCACCGCCACTCTCACTGCTAATACTGTACTATCACCACTATTACTGCCACTCTCACTGCCACTCTCACTGCTAATACTGTACTATCACCACTATTACTGCTGCTCTCACCGCCACTCTCACTGCTAATACTGTACTATCACCACTATTACTGCCACTCTCACTGCCACTCTCACTGCTAATACTGTACTATCACCACTATTACTGCCACTCTCACTGCCACTCTCACTGCTAATACTGTACTATCACCACTATTACTGCTACTCTCACTGCCACTCTCACTGCTAATACTGTACTATCACCACTATTGCTGCCACTCTCACTGCCACTCTCACTGCTAATACTGTACTATCACCACTATTACTGCCACTCTCACTGCCACTCTCACTGCTAATACTGTACTATCACCACTATTACTGCCACTCTCACTGCCACTCTCACTGCTAATACTGTACTATCACCACTATTACTGCCACTCTCACTGCCACTCTCACTGCTAATACTGTACTATCACCACTATTACTGCTACTCTCACTGCTAATACTGTACTATCACCACTATTACTGCCACTCTCACTGCCACTCTCACTGCTAATACTGTACTATCACCACTATTACTGCCACTCTCACTGCCACTCTCACTGCTAATACTGTACTATCACCACTATTACTGCCACTCTCACTGCCACTCTCACTGCTAATACTGTACTATCACCACTATTACTGCCACTCTCACTGCCACTCTCACTGCTAATACTGTACTATCACCACTATTGCTGCCACTCTCACTGCCACTCTCACTGCTAATACTGTACTATCACCACTATTACTGCCACTCTCACTGCCACTCTCACTGCTAATACTGTACTATCACCACTATTACTGCTGCTCTCACCGCCACTCTCACTGCTAATACTGTACTATCACCACTATTACTGCCACTCTCACTGCCACTCTCACTGCTAATACTGTACTATCACCACTATTACTGCTGCTCTCACCGCCACTCTCACTGCTAATACTGTACTATCACCACTATTACTGCCACTCTCACTGCCACTCTCACTGCTAATACTGTACTATCACCACTATTACTGCCACTCTCACTGCCACTCTCACTGCTAATACTGTACTATCACCACTATTACTGCTACTCTCACTGCCACTCTCACTGCTAATACTGTACTATCACCACTATTGCTGCCACTCTCACTGCCACTCTCACTGCTAATACTGTACTATCACCACTATTACTGCCACTCTCACTGCCACTCTCACTGCTAATACTGTACTATCACCACTATTGCTGCCACTCTCACTGCCACTCTCACTGCTAATACTGTACTATCACCACTATTACTGCTACTCTCACTGCTAATACTGTACTATCACCACTATTACTGCTACTCTCACTGCCTAATACTGTATTATCACCACTATTACTGCCACTCTCACTGCCACTCTCACTGCTAATACTGTACTATCACCACTATTACTGCCACTCTCACTGCCACTCTCACTGCTAATACTGTACTATCACCACTATTACTGCTACTCTCACTGCCTAATACTGTACTATCACCACTATTACTGCTGCTCTCACTGCCACTCTCACTGCTAATACTGTACTATTACCACTATTGCTGGTGCTACCCTGTGACCACTGTTACTACTCCTACTGCTGCTGTTGCTGTTACCATCACCTTGGTGCCATCACCACGGTTACCACCACCACGGTGCTACCACTATGACTATGGTTTCCACTATAATTACTGTTACTACTACCACCACCACGATGCCTGCCGCTGCTATTACTGCCCCCCTATTGCCCGCCACTGCTACTATCCCTCCTACCATGATTACTGCCGTTAGTGTTACTGCTATTGCTACCACTGTTGCTACTATTACCATTACTATTCCATAATTATCATTATTACTACTTCTCTACCTTCTTTTCTCCTTCTGCAGTAATTGTTATTGTCATTTAAAAGGTAATACCTGGCCGGGACCGGTTTGACTCAGTGGATAGAGCGTCGGCCTGCGGACTGAAAGGTCCCGGGTTCGATTCCAGGCAAGGGCATGTACCTTGGTTGCGGGCACATCCCCAGTAGGGAGTGTGCAAGAGGCAGTTGATCGATGATTCTCTCTCATTGATGTTTCTAACTCTCTATCCCTCTTTCTTCCTCTCTATGAAAAATCAATAAAATATATTAAAAATAAAATAAAATAAAAGGTAATTAAGAAATTAGAGATAATTTCAAAGACAAAAAAAAAACTTACCCTCAAATACCTCCATTCAGAGGTATCAGTCTCCATCAGGTCCCCATTCCTCAGGGGGGTCTGCAGCCCCTGCCCCGCCCCATCCTGGCTCCCCTTGACCAGGTGCTGCACCGGACAAACCGCTAATGCCAGGCCAGCCTCTGGGCCTGCGCACTGCTGTTCCTCGCCTGGCACGGCCTTCCTCCTGCTCTCCATCCGGCTGACCCTCCGTCCCCGGCTCTGGGCGGACAGGCCTCTGGGGAGCCTCCTCTGAGCACCCCCGCCTTAGGCTGGGTCAGGGCCCCCTCCCGGCCGCAGTATCCCCAAGTGTCCCCGCTAGAGCACACCCCACTTTGTCCCTCTGGTGCCTGCTCACCCGTCTGTCTTCACCACACAGAAAAAGGGACGTGAGCCACCGCTGGGCGCCCAGCACCACCTGCCCGAGCAGGGCTCCGTGTGCGGTGAGCGAGTGAGTGAGCGCGCTCCAGAGGTGACGCTCCTGCTGTGCTCACGCGGTGAGGAGGGAAGCAGTCGGGGTGCAGAGCCAGGAGCCTGGGAGGGACTGCCACCTCTCCCAGGATAGTGATGGTTACAATGATGAAGCTACTATCGCAGCCTGCGTGTTCTAGCAGGTCGCTGGCCTTGGCCTTGGGCCTGGCTGTCTCCTGAGCCAGAGGTCACACGCTGGCAGACCCACAGGCTCCCAGAGGCGTGAGGGAGGCGGCCAGGCTGCCCCACCCGCACCCGCACCCTGAGCAGACCCGGAGGCGGGGGAGCGGGCCTCTCTGTGCACCATTGATTTTTCATAACCGCCGCTGACAGACAGGGTGCACGGTTCACGCTTATGAATCCCTGTTAACAGCGCGGCCAGAGATATTCCACTGCGAGTGCCCCCGCTTTGCTGAAAAAGGAAAACAACAGAAAATGTAAACTTTCTCAGGGGGAGATGCTGAGGCTGTGAGCTGGCCGGAAGTGAGGAGGGGAGGGCCTCCTGCCTCCCCAGCGGCCACACTGACCAGGAGCCCTCCTGAAGCAGCGGCAGGGGGAGATCCAGACTGGGCAGGGGGGCGGCTGGCGGGAGACCCAGACTGGGCAGGGGGGCGGCTGGCGGGAGATCCAGACTGGGCAGAGGGGCGGCTGGCGGGAGATCCAGACTGGGCAGGGGGGTGGCTGGCGGGAGATCCAGACTGGGCAGAGGGGCAGAGGGGCGGCTGGTGGGAGATCCAGACTGGGCAGGGGGGCGGCTGGCGGGAGATCCAGACTGGGCAGAGGGGCAGAGGGGCGGCAGGGGGGAGATCCAGACTGGGCAGAGGGGCAGAGGGGCGGCTGGTGGGAGATCCAGACTGGGCAGAGGGGCAGCTGGCGGGAGATCCAGACTGGGCAGAGGGGCAGAGGGGCGGCTGGTGGGAGATCCAGACTGGGCAGAGGGGCAGAGGGGCGGCTGGTGGGAGATCCAGACTGGGCAGGGGGGCGGCTGGCGGGAGATCCAGACTGGGCAGAGGGGCAGAGGGGCGGCTGGTGGGAGATCCAGACTGGGCAGGGGGGCGGCAGGGGGGAGATCCAGACTGGGCAGAGGGGCAGAGGGGCGGCTGGTGGGAGATCCAGACTGGGCAGAGGGGCAGCTGGCGGGAGATCCAGACTGGGCAGAGGGGCAGAGGGGCGGCTGGTGGGAGATCCAGACTGGGCAGAGGGGCAGAGGGGCGGCTGGTGGGAGATCCAGACTGGGCAGGGGGGCGGCTGGCGGGAGATCCAGACTGGGCAGGGGGGCGGCTGGCGGGAGATCCAGACTGGGCAGGGGGGCGGCTGGCGGGAGATCCAGACTGGGCAGGGGGGCGGCTGGCGGGAGATCCAGACTGGGCAGGGGGGCGGCAGGAGGGAGATCCAGACTGGGCAGGGGGGCGGCAGGGGGGAGATCCAGACTGGGCAGGGGGCGGCTGGCGGGAGATCCAGACTGGGCAGGGGGGCAGAGGGGCGGCTGGTGGGAGATCCAGACTGGGCAGAGGGGCAGAGGGGCGGCTGGTGGGAGATCCAGACTGGGCAGAGGGGCAGAGGGGCAGCTGGCGGGAGATCCAGACTGGGCAGGGGGGCGGCAGGGGGGAGATCCAGACTGGGCAGAGGGGCAGAGGGGCGGCTGGCGGGAGATCCAGACTGGGCAGAGGGGCGGCAGGGGGGAGATCCAGACTGGGCAGAGGGGCGGCTGGCGGGAGATCCAGACTGGGCAGAGGGGCAGAGGGGCGGCAGGCCTCTGCGGGCAGCAGGGCGGGTGGTTATAAAGGCGGATTGTGTGCATCCAAATGGGAAAGAGGAAAGTGCAGGGATGTTTGTTTGTTTTCAGTTTTATCGTTTTATTTTATTTTATTTTATTCAAGTCTTTATTGCTGAAAGTATTACACACGTCCCCTTTTCCCTCCACCGAGCCTCTCCAGCCCCCCCTCCCCGCGCCCTCCCCTCCCAGGCCCTCACCACCCCGTGTCTGCATCCATGGGGTGTGCCTATGTGCACACAGGTCCTTGATGGAATACCTCCACCCACCCACCCCCGCCTTCCCTCCAAGATTCCACACTGTTCCATGCTTCCATGACTCTGGATCCACTCCGTTCATCAGTTTATTTTTTTATTTTTTTATTTAATTTAATTAATTAATTTATTTATTTATTTGTTTGTTAATCTTCTCTGTATTGTTCCAATTTTAGTACATGTGCTGCCGAAGCGAGCACCATCAGTTTTTTTGTTCATTAGACTCCACATATGCATGCAATCATGTGATACTTGTCTTTCTCTGACTGGCTTATCTCACTCAGCATGATGCTCTCCAGGTCCCTCCATGCTGTCTCAGAGGGTAAGAGATCCTTCTTTTTTACAGCTGCATAGTATTCCATGGTGTAAATGTCCCACAGCTTTTTATCCACTCATCATCGATGGGCACCTGGGCTGTTTCCAGATCTCAGCTATTGTAAACGGTGGGCTATGAGCATAGGGTGCATGTGTTCTTTCTGATGGGTGTTTCAGGTTTCCTAGGATATGTTCCCAGAAGTGGGGTCACTGAGTCAAGTGACAATTCCATATTTAATACTCTAGGAAAGGCCACACTGTTTTCCTGATGGCGTCAGCAGTCTGATCCGCAGTGGCAAGGGCCCTGTGGAGAGGAACCCAGGGGTGTCCGTGGCAATGTTACGAAGAGCACAGACCTGTAAATGCCTACGTGCCGTCCGCAGGGGCTGACGGGGCGTGAGCGGAGGCCATGTGGCTGGAGAGGGTGCGGTGCTGGGGACCGGGAAGGATGCTCAGGAGCAGCTGCTGACGGAGGAGCGCGGAGTGGGGGTTGGCAGCGTGCTGCCGTTTACGTAAGAGAAAGCATGTGTGTGCTTGCTGTGTGCGAAACGTGAGTGGAAAGAGTTACAAACAGCCAAAACCGGTGTGGCTCAGTGGATGGAGCGTCGGCCTGCGGACTGAAGGGTCCCGGGTATGATTCCGGTCAAGGGCGTGTACCTTGGTTACCGGCACATACCCCCAGTAAGGGGGATGTGCAGGAGGCAGCTGACCGATGATTCTCTCTCATCGATGTTTCTAGCTCTCTATCCCTCTCCCTTCCTCTCTGTAAAAAAAAAAAAAAAAAATCAATAAAATATATATATTTTTAAAAAGAGTTACAAACATCTGTTCACAGAGTTCTCTCCGGGAAGTTAGGCTGAAAAACGGGGTGGGGCCCAGCTCTCGGTTCTCATTTTACTCGATATTGTGCTGACTTTTTTTTTTTTCATTTACTCAATATTTAGCCGGCTTTTTCCTGTATGCGGCGTGACTTCTATAATTTAAAAGTCTAAAATCCTTCAAAATGCTCAGCTTAAGGGAATACTTTAATTTTTCCGTTTTTACCTTCTGTACTATTTGAGGCTTTCCCCCAACAGCTATGACAGCTGTAAACATAAAAAATGTAACGCAAGGTTTTTAAACAAGAGAACATGGGCTCAGGTTCGAGTGGGCCTGGGGCTTGTTCTCACCTCCCCTTCACAGCTGAGTGGCGTTAGGCAGGTGGCCGCACCTCTCTGAGTGTCAGTCTCACAGTTGGATGTGACTCGTGCACAAAGAACACGCAGGCTGAGACAGTAGCTTCATCACTGTAACCATCACTATCCTGGGAGAGGTGGCAGTCCCTCCCGGGCTCCTATCCCAGCCGGTGGGTGAAGACCCGTCCCCGGGAAGACTCTGCAGCCGCTAAAAAGGTTGTAGTGCTCCAGCCAGCGTGGCTCAGTGGTCACAGGTTTGATTCCGGTCAAGGCCACACACCTGGGTTGCAGGTTCCATCCCTGGTCCCAGTCGGGAGGCGTGCTGGAGGCAGCCAATCGATGTGTCTCTCTCACATCGATATTTCTCCCTCTGTCTCTCTTCCCCTCCCTCCCTCTTTCCACGTTCTCTGAAAAGCAATGGGGAAATAGCCTTGGGTGAGGGTTAACAAAAAAAAAAACAAAAAACAAAGCCTGCGGTAGCCGGGTCCTCGGGTGTAGGTGTGTGACTCAGTTACCCACGGAGTCTTGGTGGAAACCCAGTGTGTGGGCGACAGGGGATGAAACATCTCAGCAGCATTCAGAGACCTTCCCACCCAGCGGTGTCCGCAGCCTTCGGGCCGTCCCTCGGGGAGGGGGTGTCCTTCCCTCACTCTAAGTCCCCCTCGACCCTCCCCCCGAATCCGAGGTGGGCCCAGTGCCGAAGACATCAGGGAGGGGCCGTGCAGGCTGAGGCCTCCGTGCACACTGCAGAGGGAGCGGGGTTCCTCTCTCCGGCTGTGAGCTGGGCCAGGGGCGGGACAGGCCTGGGCTGCTAGTGTTCGCCCTGGAGCATTAAGAACGAGGCTAACACTGTGACAGGCAGAGCTGAGAGAGGCAAAAAGCCTGCGTCCCAGTGACACCTCGGGAGCCCCTGGATCACACTGTGCCTGAAGCCCGCCGCCCCTGCAGGGTCTGCTGCTCTTCCACCTGCAGCCAAAGGCGCGCTCACGGTGGAACGTGTCACCCATGGAGCCAGTGAGCAGGAGCAGGGAGCTAACCCTAGCCCGAACCCTAACCCTCTGACATCAGGCTGTCTCACATCAGGCTTGGCTGTGGCTGCCCAGGACCGAGAAGCTCGGACTCACAGGTGAGAATGGCCGCAGCTCACTGCGTTAGGTGCCCAGGCTCCGGAGCCAGAGCCTGGCGTGGGACCCGGCCTGACCTCGGCAGCGGCGGGGCGGCGCGTCTCCGGACCTCCTGATCTCCGTCCCCGGCACCGCGCATGGAGGGCTGGGCGCAGCAGGTGAGCGGCTGCCTGTGAGGCATCCAGAGAGTGCCGGCCCTGGCCTGGGTGAGCCGGGCCTCCTGCCACACTGGCTCCTGGAGCACCGTGCTGCCCGGCTCCTCAGAGCACCCTGCTGCCCAGCTCCCGGAGCACCGTGCTGCCCGGCTCCGAGCACCGTGCTGCCCGGCTCCCGGAGCACTGTACTGCTGGGCCTGGGGGAGCCAGGCCTCCTGCCACCCGGCTCCCGGAGCACCGTGCCGCCCGGCTCCGGAGCACCGTGCTGCCCGGCTCCCAGAGCACCGTGCCACCCGGCTCCCGGAGCACCGTGCTGCCCGGCTCCCAGAGCACCGTGCCACCCGGCTCCCGGAGCACCATGCCGCCCTGCTCCTCAGAGCACCGTGCCGCCCGGCTCCGGAGCACCGTCCGGCCAGCGGCCGTGGTGGGGATGGCTCCGCCCGCGGTGCTCCGTTCCTTCACGAACGTCCCGACATGACTTCCTGCACCAGCGCAGGGTGACGGAGCGGGCGGCAGGGCAGGGGCCCCAGGGGAGTTTGGGAACCAGAGTGTGAGCTCAGGGACGTTCGGTGCCCGGAGGTCTGGGGGGCAGGCTGGCCTCCCGGCCCGGAGTTTCCCCACACGGGGAGGGCGGCTGGTACCAGCTGCACGCAGTGGACAGCGTCAGGGAATGATGCCAGCCAGCCAGGGTCTCTGTTCCCTCACTCCTCCCTCCCTCCCTCCCTCCCTCCCTCACTCCCTCACTCCCTCCCTCCCTCCCTCACTCCCTCCCTCCCTCACTCACTCACACACTCACTCCCTCCCTCACTCCCTCACTCCCTCCCTCCCTCACTCACTCCCTCACTCACTCCCTCATTCACTCACTCACTCATTCCCTCCCTCACTCACTCCCTCCCTCCGTCACTCCCTCACTCACTCCCTCACTCCCTCACTCACTCCCTCCCTCCCTCACTCACTCCCTCACTCACTCACTCACTCCCTCACTCCCTCACTCCCTCCCTCCCTCACTCCCTCACTCACTCACTCCCTCCCTCACTCCCTCACTCACTCCCTCCCTCCCTCACTCACTCCCTCACTCACTCACTCACTCCCTCACTCCCTCACTCCCTCCCTCACTCACTCCCTCACTCACTCACTCCCTCACTCCCTCCCTCCCTCACTCCCTCACTCCCTCACTCCCTCACTCCCTCACTCCCTCCCTCCCTCACTCCCTCCCTCCCTCCCTCACTCCCTCCCTCACTCCCTCACTCCCTCCCTCACTCCCTCACTCCCTCCCTCACTCCCTCACTCCCTCACTCCCTCACCCCCTCACTCCCTCACTCACTCACTCACTCACTCACTCGCTCGCTCGCTCTCCGATGGCGGCGGGAGCTGGCCTGGCCTCCCCGCGGGCTCGCAGAGCAGGTCCTGTCACAGATGGTTTCTCGCTGAGGGGGCAGGGACGCCCTCTGTCAGCGCTGGGGCTGTTTCCATGTGCACAGAGGACAGTGTCGGTGCTCAGGGGGTTCTAATGGGGGCTCTGGGCACGTGGGCAGTCACCTGGGCGAAGCGATGGCGGGAGGCCATGTTAGCTGGCCCGGTGCCTCACTTCTCACCTGGCCCCGGCGGACAGACAAGGAGAGGGGCAGGCCACCCCTCCCAGTGAGGTTCAGGTCGTCCCGTGGCCGGCCAAGCATGGGACACGGGGAGACCGCCTCCCCTCGGCTCCGGGGTGTGCGGTCCCCCGGGCGGGCGGCCAGGCCTCCGCTCTGTCCCCTCCGCTCCCTCTGGAAGTCCTCCAGCCCCGCCCGCCCGGGGGCCACGGGGCGGGCGCAGACCATGGTGCCGGGCAGGGTGGCATCGATCCGCGGCCGCCTGAGCGGCGGGCCAGGCGGAGGGAGTGCAGGTGTCCCTGTCCTCGCTCCCGGGAGCAGAGTGGGCCTCTCCGTGGACGGTGTCTGTGTGACTGACAGCCACGGCGGCGAGGACAGCGGCCTCTGTTCCGGGCCACGGCCCCCACGCCCACAGCCCTCCTGGCGCCTCTGTGAGGTGACAGGCCGATCGCCCCATTTTCAAATGAGAAATCCGAGGCTCAAGAGGCAAAACGTCTCTCCCGAGGGCAGGCCTGTCCGGCCTCAGAGTGCCTTCCCGCCCACATGTGCCCCCACTCCCACATCCTCCTCACCCCGCCCAGGGACCCCACGCCCACCCCCAGCTGCAGACAGAGGCAGTCACTCGCCCGCAGTCTCCCGGGAGCCGAGCCAGACCTTGGCCAGTTACGTCGGACCCCGGTTCTGTGTTCCCCTCTCCTCGCGGCCTGTCTGAGCCAGACCTGCAGCGGCGGGTGGAGGGCCTGGCCGCTGTCTGGCTGGGGGACGTGCCTGGGGGGAAAGGGGGGGCCACAGCCCTCCCCTCGGCAGCCCGCAGGAAGGTCCCTGCAAGCTGCTGGCACAGCAGAGACATCCGTAAGCTTCTCCCTCTAAGCGTAAGTGGCAGGCGAGTGGGATGTTACAGGTTTTGGAAAATAAAAAGCAACAGAGAAGTGATTTGCATTAGAGACGTGTGTGGCGCTTGACAAAAGCCTCGGGAGACAGGGATCCCAGCTCGCGGTTCAGCTCGGGCTCCGCCTGAGCAGCGGTGAGGGCGCGGGGGGTGTGAGCGGCCCTCCACGTGCCACCTCCCACCGCTCCCCCCTCTCCTCTTCCCCCCCTTCCTCTCTCCTTTTGTCTCTCTCCTCCCTCACCGCCCCTTCCCCAGCTCCTGGATGTCTCCCTCCAACCCCCAGACCCGGCTGGTGGCTGCACCGAGAGGCAGCGTATAAAGCAGGTGTTCACTGCGAGGCCTCGCGGAGCTCGGAGCCTCGCCAAACCTATGGTCCTTGGAGGCTGCGTTTAGTCACTGATCAATGCAGAGCCGAGATGGGCCTGGGCGCTGCTTCTGGTCTGGACTCTCCTCCCAGCGTCAGAGCAGCCAGGGCTCCGGCCCTCCCGGCTCCGGACCTCGGAGCCTGGGCGGCGGCCAGGGAGGAGGCGTGGGCTTACAGCAGCGGCGGGGCCACTGGCCTCCAGGCGGGGCTCTGGGGAAAGGTGGCCGTCCCGTAGCTGTTGATGCCTCTCTGTGCCCGGCCCCGTGCTGCTCGGGGTCACGCTTCATTAGCTCCTCCCAGTGCCTGCGGGAAGACTGTATGCACTTTATCACTCAGTCCAGTACAAGACAGTGTGACCGCAGCCCACGCTGGCCCCCGGGGTCCCTGCCTCCTGCTGTTCGCCCGCTGCACGTCCCTCCCGCACGGAGAGACGGCCTGGCCACCCAGCGTGGCAGAAGGGCTTCCCGCCGTCATTCAGACCTGGCAGCGCGCGCCTGGCTCTTCCTGGGCCACCAGCTGTGCGGGGAGCCGGCCGCTGTGTCAGGAGGACACTAGGCAGACCTACGAGGAGACCTCCACCGGAGGGACCGGAGCCTCCTCGGGGAGTGGAACCTCCAGTCCGTTAAGATGAGACTGCAGCCCTGGCCGCCATCGTGGCTACGACCTCACGAGAGATACTGAGCCCAAACCATGCAGCTGAGCCACTCCCAGATTCCCGACCCACAGAACCTGAGATACGGAGTGGTAAGCCACCATGCCATGGGAAACAGGGAAACATAAGAAAGCTCGGTGAATGGAAAATATAAACCGACGTGGCAAGAAAGAGTCCAGCTGTATAATCACATCCCAGCTAACAAAGAGGTAATATGCTAATTGACCATCACTCCAACACACAAGATGGCTCCCCCTGTGGTCAAAGATGGCTGCCCCCATGTGGACATAAGATGGCTGGCAGGGGAGGGCAGTTGTGAGTGATCAGGCCAGCAGGGGAGGGCAGTTAGGGGCAACCAGGCTGGCAAGGGAGGGCAGTTAGGGGTGATCAGGCCAGGAGGGGAGGGCAGTTAGGAGAAATTGGGCCAGCAGGGGAGGGCAGTTAGGGGTGACCAGGCTTATAAGGAAGGGAAGTTGGGGGTGATTGGGCCAGCAGGGGAGGGAAGTTGGGGGTGACCAGGCTGGCAGGGGAGGGCAGTTAGAAGTGACCAGGCTGGCAAGGGAGAGCAGTTAGGGGTGACCAGGCTGGCAAGGGAGAGCAGTTAGGGGTGACCAGGCCAGGAGGGGAGGGCAGTTGGAGGCAACTAGGCCTGCAGGGGAGGACAGTTAGGGGCAATTGGGCTGGCAGGGGTGCAGTTAGGTGTCAATCAGGCTGGCAGGTGAGTGGTTAGGGGGTGATCAGGCTGGCAGGCAGAAGTGGTTAGGGTAAGGTGACCAGATCGTCCCACTTTTGGTGGGACAGTCCTGATTTCTAACAGTTTTTACCGCATCCCACAGCATTTTTTAAAAGTCCCGATTTTTTTAAAGATTGGAAAGATTCTTTCCAAAAATCGGGACTTTTTTAAAACGTCACAAGACGCAGGAAAATTTGTTAGAAATCAGGACTGTCCCGCCAAAAGCGGGACGATCTGAGTACCTTAGGTTAGAGGCAATCAAGCAGGCAGGCAGGCGAGTGGTTGGAAGCCAGCAGTCCTGGACTGCCCATTTAGACCTGGGATTGGACCTATACGGGCAGTCAGACATCCCTCGAGGGGTCCCAGATTGGAGAGGGCCCAATGAGGGATACACCGCCCGCGCGCCCCGCCCCTCCCCCTCCCCCGTGCATGAATTTGTGCAACGAGCCTCCACTAATTATATAATTTCTCTATATTTGGATATAAATTTTCTTATATAATGACAGTATATTTTATATATAATATAATCACAATAAATGTGAATGAGTTAAATTCACCAATTAAAAGAAAAATATTTTATTCTTCACTCACAGGCTCCCATGAGACAGGCATTATTATACCCACCTTACAGATGGAAGAGTTGAGGCTCAATGTGGGGGAAAACTTACCAAAGTCTCTCAACTGAAAAATGATAAGGTTGGGGTTACAAAACCAGGCCCTCGAACTGCAAAGCCCAGAGCTCTAACGCCAGGCAGTGCTAACGCCTTCGGACAGAGGAGGAAGCTGAGGCTCAGAAAGGATGAGCGACTTGCCCAGGGTCACCCAGCAAGTCATTCAGAACTGGAGCCAGAACTGAGCAGATCTGTCGTCGGGGGTCTGCCCGTGACCTTCGCAGCTGTGCCGCAAAAGCACAGGGTTCGTGGATCTTCTGTCTTCAGAGCTGCTGAGGACAGCCGGAGACCTGAGCTGGGGCCAGAGAACCGGGCATGTGTGATGCCTCCTCAGGAAAGAGCCCAGCATGAAGCCACGTGCAAAGGTACGTGGGGGGGTGGCTCGGTGCACTGAGCCGAGCTCCGGTAATTACATCAGGGCCAGCGGCGTAATTTGTATCTGGGTGATGAATGTCTGTGTTTTCGGGCCTGATTGCCCTATTTACATCTGGAATTTGCTGATCTATTATTAATGTTTCCTGGAGGCCAACGCGACAGGCATGAGCAGCTCGGGCGTCCCCTCCCCGCGGTCCGGGAAGCATCAGCTCTTAGGTTCTTGCTACCCCAAGCCCCACCCTACTCTGCTCTGTGAGCCCCTGCCTCTCACGGGGCTCTTGGACCAATTGGCAGAGAGGCTGACCTGGGATGGGGTCCCCCAGCCTCTTTTAGATGGGTGAACACATGCTTAGAGCTACATATGCACAGGCACAGCATGTGCCTACATGCACACACTTGCACATATATTTACATCTACATCCTTATATACCCGTGGGCACCTTCACACAAACGTACATGAAATGCATGCACAGACATACAAGTACACCAGGTGTGCATGCACACTCATTCATGTGCATACATATTCAACAGCATTCGTATTGCTCTGAGCTGAATGTTTGTGTCCCCCACAAAATAAAATAAAAAAATCCAGCCAAAACCAGTTTGGCTCAGTGGATAGAGCGTCGGTCTGTGTACTGAAAGGTCCCAGGTTCGATTCCAGTCAAGGGCATGTACATTGGCTACGGGCACATCCCCAGAAGGGGGTGTGCAAGAGTCAGCTGGTCAATGATTCCCTCTCATCGATGTTTCTAGCTCTCAATCCCTCTCCCTTCCTCTCTGTGAAAAATCAATAAAATATATATACATATTTTTTTTTATTTTTTTTTAAATCAATCTTTATTGTTCATATTATTACAAAGGTTCCTCATTTCTTCCCCCCTCCACCAGGTTCCCACCCCACCCTCCGCCCCCTCCCCATCCCCCATTGTCCTCATCCATAGGTGCAGGTTATGTTCAGTCTCTTCCTCCCTCCCTTTCCCCATAGTAAATCCCTTTTCAGATAGTAAATCAGTTACTTAGCATTTTCTCATATCAATAATACCTCCACATGCCCAATGATACATTTCACACAAAAGACATTTCCAAATAGGTCAACCAGCCTCATCCAGGCCCCACCCAAGGCACTCACAGATCAACACCCCAGCCCTATACTAACTCAACACATCCAGATCTAAGCCTTCATCACTTGATTCAGCAGACCCTCAAGTTCCCACAATAGTTTCCAGCCATGTCTGAGAGGCAGCCGTGGGGCAGGGGCAGGTGAGGAGCGAGCTGTTCCGGGCCTGGCTGCTCCGGGCCTGGCCTCTGTTGCTCTGTTTCGTTCCACAACCAGCTGCTCCGGGTCTGGTCACTGCCACTCCCGACCTAGTTGCTCTGGATTTGGCTGCTGCTGCTCCGGGCCTGGCCGCACCAGACCCAGCTGCTCTGGGCCCGGCTGCTCCAGGCCCGGCCGCTCCGGGCCTGGCCGCTCCCAGCCTGGCAGCTGCTGCTCCGAGCCTGGCCACACCCGACCCGGCTGCTCCGGGCCTGACCGCTCCCAGCCTGGAAGCTGGTGCTCTGGGCCTGGCCGCACCCGACCCGGCCGCTCCGGGCCCGGCTGCCCCGGGCCCGGCCACTCCGAGTCTGGCCGCTCCCAGCCTGGATGCTCCGGGCTTGGATACTGCTGTTCTGGGCCTGGCTGCTCCCAACCCGGCTGCTCTGGGCCCGGCTTCTCCGGGCCCGGCCACTCTGGGTCTGGGTGTTCCTGGACTGGCCACCCTGGGCTTGGCTGCCTCTGCCTCAGGCCTGGCTGCCACTGCCCCAGGTCTGGCTGCTCCAATGCTGGCTGTTGTTGCTCTGGTTTTGGCTGCTGCTGCTCTGGGGCCTGGCCGTTGCTGCTCCAGGCCTGATTGCCACTGCCTTGTGCCTGGGCACTCTAGGCCTGGCCGCCGCTGTTCCAACATTCTGTCCTTTTTTTTTTTTTTTTTTTTTAAGCACATATATGTTGCAATGTTGGCTGGTGAGTTGAGTTCTGACTTAGTCTTTGATTTTTCAAGATCTTCTTTGTATTCTTTCTTAAGTAATTTTACTATCTTTTGCTCTCACTTGATTTCTTCACATTGAGAACTTCTTTGGTTTCTTCCTTCTTGTCCTGGGAGCTCAGCAGGTTGGCCTGTGGCACCCCTTTGTTCTCCGCAGGCTCCCGTGCTGCTCCAGCCTGTTGCCGGGGTCGGCGCTGCCCAGGAAGCAGCCCACGGCCTTGGCTCCGTTGCCCGCACTCCGAGGTCGAAGGCTCAGGGGCACCCCCCACCCCTGGGGGCCCCGTCGCCCGGCTCCCTGCCGGCTGGCCGGTGTCCGGCAGGGGCTCCTGCTCCCTGTCGCATTCCTCCAGTCTGGAGCTTTTTTTTCTCCTTCCCGCTAGGGGAGTCTAGGATCAGAGTCAACAGACTGTCCTCTGCACACAGTGCACGCGACTCTGGGGGCTCCGCTTTTCGCCACTCCCCTGGGATTCCGCCTCACAGCCCCATCTCCCCCTGCTCGAGCCTGGGTCCCCAGGGTCTGGTCCAGGACTGGGGTTCAGAGCATTCGAAACTGGGGCCCAACACAGCCGGGGCTCCCGTTTCCTTCCCTCCAGGGCAATCCCGCATCAGAGTCAACATTCCTTCCCTTGCGAGCAATGTGCGCGACTCCGGGGGCTCGGCCTTTCGCCGCTCTCCCAGGACTCCACCTCACAGCCCCGTCTCCCTCTGCTCGAGCCTGGGTCCCCAGGGATTGGCCCAGAACTGGGGTTCAGAGCAGTCCGGACTGAAACTCAGCGCCGCCGGAGGCCCTGTTCCTTCCGGCTAGGGTAATCCAGCATCAGAGTCAACATTCAGTCCTCTGTGCGCAATGTGCGCGCGACTCCAGGGGCCCTGCTTTTCGCTGCTCCCCTGGGATTCCGCCTCACAGCCCCGTCTCCCCCTGCCCGAGCCTGGGTCCCCAGGGTCTGGTCCATAACTGGGGCTCAGCGCTGCCGGTTCGGGGGTTCAGCCCAGGCTGGGGGTTCTATTTCCTTCCTGCTAGGGAACACCAGGCAGCACCCAGCCCTCTCCTCCTCTCCGGCTGCGACCTCTCCGCGCGCGCGTGCGTGCGAGCGCGCAGCATGTCTCCGTACCTTAGGCTTTTTTTCAGCTCCTCTGATTTTCCTCCTGGTTTTCTCTTTCCTTCTTGTTGTAGAATTTTCAGTCAGTCGACTACCTGTAGCTCTGGGCAATGTCCACTCTACATTTTAGTTGTATTCCATTGAAATTGTTGTGTGCTGCTGCAGTTAGGTGTCTACCCGAGCAGCCACCTTGGATCCTCTCTCAAAATATATATATTTTTTTAAATCCATATGTTGAAGCTCTAGTCCCCAGTGTGATGGTATTTGGAGATGGTGCCTTTGGGAAGTGATTAGGGTTAACTGAGGTCGTGAGGATGGGGCCCTCACACTGGGATTGGTGCCCTTAGTAGAAGAAACACCAGGGAGAGAGAGACATCTTTCTGTGCACCTGAACTGAGGAGAGTGTGTGAGCACACAGCAAAAGGGCAGCTTTCTACCAGCCAAGCAGAGAGCTCTCACCAGGAGTTGGCTGGCTCCATGAATTGGACTTGCTGGTCTCTGAACTGAGAAAATAAATTTCTGTTGTTTTATTTGTTAATTTTTAAACAATCTAAGTTTATTTATTTTTAATACATTTGTATTGTCTTTTTAAAGAGAGAGGGGGAGGATATAGAGAGACAGAAACATCAATGAGAGACATCAGTCTGCTGCCTCCTGCATGGCTCCCGCTGGGAATTGAGCCCACAGCCTGGTCATGTGCATCTACCCAGGCTGGGGGGCCTGTGTAGGGGCAGAAATTAGCCAACAGCAATGGTCCTGCCATCCCTCCATTTTCCTGGAATTCCTGGCAGCTGTGAGCACTATGTTGGCAGGCCCTGTGACAAACGGGGAAACTGAGGGAGGGGCGTGACCGAGGCCAGCCCAGAGTCAGAGGTGAGACTGGTGCTCCTGGTGGCTCAGTGCGAGGCTCGTGCAGCAGCGTCTTCTTTCCGCCTCTCTGCACAGAGCAGAGCAGGTCTTGGGGATTGAGCCCAGGTGGCCCAGCCTTGACTGTATTGCACAGTGGTTAGAGCATTGGCCCACCCACCAAAGGGTCACAGGTTTGATTCCCAATCAAGGGCATGTACCTGGATTGCAAGTTCATACCTGGCAACCAATCAATGTGCGGGAGGCAACCAATTGATGTCTCTCTCTCCCCCTCCTCCCTTCCACTCTCTCTAAAAACCAATGGAAAAAATATCCTCAGGTGAGGATTCACAACAAACAAACAAAACACAAACAAACAAGATGTGGCCCATTCCTGTGTCACCAGGATATCAGGCAGTGGTCCCCAAAAACAATAAAATTGTACATAAGCCTGAGCCGGTTGATAGAGCGTCGGCCTGCCGACTGAAGGGTCCCAGGTTCAATTCTGGTCAAGAGCACATGCCAGGTTACAGGCTCGATCCCCAGGAGCAGGTGTGCAGGAGACAGCCGGTCAATGGTTCTCTCTCTCCCTCTCCCTTCCTCTCTAAAATCAATAAAAATATATTTCATATTGTATGTAAAACCCTACAGCAGCGATAACCACTAGCCCATACTGAGTGTTCACTGCACACTAAGCATCTGCTGTATCCCATTTCGCTTCCTGACCAGGAGGCAGGGCCGCACACAGGCTGAAGGTCATTTGGCTCAATAGTAGCAGAGTTGGGTCTTGAACTCACTCCAGAGCCCCTGCCCTCAGCGTAAGCTCAGACACCCCCTCCCCTTCCTCCTCCCAAAGAAGCAAAGTGAGGAAAACGGGTTTGCAAACCGCCTCAGGGCCAGGCCTGTGGCGGAGACCACGGTTCCTCCGGAGGGGACGGAGCGGGGCGGCGAGAAGCACCTGCCGCTCCCTCCGGTGAGGGCCTCGCCCCTGCGGTGCTGGAAGGCCGGCTGAGCACATTAAAAAGGTCATGAATTCGTCATGAAGGCCTGGAAGTGAGCGCGACTCATCACTTATGGATGGAGCCATCGAGCCCCTGCGCCCGGCGCTTCCCTGAGGCCGCACCCAGACACCGGGCGTGCGGCCGCTGGGCCAGGGACCCTGTGGGGCCCTCGCCGCCACCCTCCACACCCCCGGCACCTCCACCAGCCCTGTGTGAGCATGGCCCTGCCCGGCCCTCCCAGGAGACCTCTCTCTGAGGGCTGCCTGAGGGGTGCCGGCCCCCTCGATGGACCTGCCATCTCTTTGGGGCGCAAAGCGGCCCCCATAAAGCAGGAAGTGTGAGAGCTTCGGATTAACTTGGGTTTGAATCTCGGCTTTCAGGCTGCCGCTGTGAGCTTCTGGACTAGCCACTCCACCTCTCTGAGCCTTGGTTTCCTGCTCTTACAAAGGGGCAGAATGCTATGTTTACGGGTTATCTGGTGGATCAAATTAAACAACTACAGCGTACAGAGTCAGGGCCTGGCTTATGGTAAGTGCCCCACAAACCAGCGTTTCATTCCTCACTCCCATCAGAGGCCCAGAGAGGCAAAGGGACTGGCCAAGGATGCCCAGCAAGTGAGCAGAGAGGCATCCACTCCCTCCCCTGGAATTCCCGGTCATCCGTCACTTGTGGGTGGGCTCAGCCCATTCCCTGAGGCCCGTCCACGCGGCTCCCGCTGCCTCCAGCCGGCCGAGGAGGGGCGAGAACGTGGCCGTGGCCACCGGCGTTTCCGGAGCTCTGGCCGTGGCCAGGCACTGTCCCGGGTGCTCTGCAGTTATGATTTCATCTCGTCCCCAGACAACCCTCGTCGGTAGGAGCCGTTATCAGTCTCCCCACTTTGGAGGGGAGGAAGCTGAGACTCCTCCTCGGACCTGTGACCTGGGCCAGGCGGCCCGGAAGGGGAATGTGTGTGTGATTGTCTGGGTCCCTGCAATGCCGGGCTTGGGGGAAGGTGGCAAATTAAAGCCTATTTGGGCTCTGAAAGAGTTGTCACTCAGCCGGCTCCTTCCAGAATGTGAGCTTTCATAGTCCAGGTTGCTGAATGGGTTCAAACCCTTGTTTTCCAGATGGGAAGACTGAGGCCCAGCCTTCAGAGGCAGGAGCGTGGCCTGTCCACTGGTGGTGGACACCGTGGCTAGCACGTCTAGAGGGGCCCTGGCACCTGCCTTCGGGGGCGTCCGGGTCCTCCTCACTCCCTACCCCACCCACCCCCTGTCACCATGGCAATCATGCAGGTGAGCCTCATCACCGCTAATCCCCTAATTACCAGCCACCTCTTCCATCGGCGGTAATTACTTTGGGGACACAGTTAACCTCTCATTAGGAACGCACGGCCGCTCTCTCCAGAAGCGCGCGGTGACATGCCTAGTAATTTACCGCCCCGGCTCTCGGGGCCGCTTTGTGTCTAACTCGGGCGCCATCCCATCCCTGTCATTACTCCAGCCCGGTTGTCATGACGATTAATCATTCAATCCCTCATCAGCAACTTTTGCCAAATGTCACCCCACTCGTGATCAAATCCATCCCGCAGCCTGGCGCTGGGGGACTAATGACTTGGAAACAGGCCTCTCCGTTCCCAGGAGCTTTTCCCACGACGCCTCAGGCCTCCGGGAAAGGAGAGGGGGGCTTATGGGGGGGTGATGGGGACAGAAAGCAGCACCTGTGGGTGCTTCCTCTGTGCGAGGCACCCGAGGGCGTGGACGCCTTTATCCCCATGACAGCCGCTTCCTGGGAGGGGAGACTGAGGCTGAGGGAGGCATAGCACGGTTCTAACGCACGGCGGTGAAGCTGAGCTTTGGAGAAAGCACGACCCCGACCTCAAGGACAGGGGGCGTGGCCAGCCAGCAGGACCCTCGGGCGTGGGTGCGGGCAGATGTATTTAGATCGAGCGGGTCCGCTAAGTTCAGGGCCAAACGCCGTAAGGGACAGGCCTGGGCGCTTCCCGGTGAGCAGCCCACTCCGGCGGGAGCGGCTGCTTGTCCTGGCACCCGTGTCCCGAATGCCTCCTCCCTCAGCACCGCCTGCCGGCTCCCGCCACAGCGGCTCGGAGCGCGGCCGAGAACAGGCTGGCCACGGGCAGAGGCCCAGGAGCCGCCTGGACCGAGAGGAGCTGTAGGACGGGGTTTGGGGGCCGTGAGCCCCTGAGACTTCGCTACCTTCTGATGGAGACGCCGAGGAGAGGCTGAGCTGCTCCGGGCCCCTCTCCGCCTCCCCCCGCGGTGTGCGGAGGGGACACAGGCCCATGGAGAGCCATGACCCGACCGGAGTGCACAGCAGCTGGCGATGGGTGCCGCCGCCCCAGGAGGGTGAGTCTTTCTCAGGCGTCCGGGCAGCCAGGGGCTGTCTGAGGGGGGAATTCTACCCCCTTGCCAATGGCTTCCCACCCCCAGCCCCCGCCTCCCAAGAAAGCCCAGCCCCCCACCCCCCCACCCCCATCCAGCCCCTCCCCCCCGCCAGCGGAAGCTTCCTGGCCCTCCCAGGACGCTCAGCCGCCGGGCCGGCATGTGGGCGACATCTCCACGGCGGCGGTAAATGGCATTAACAGACTGTCACCGCAGCCACATGGCATTAGCAGGCGGCTCTGTCTTCATCATGCCGTCCCCGCAGCCCCGCTCAGCCTTCCCCAGGGGCGCCCTCCCGGGCCAGGCCGCGGAAGTCCCGGCCGGGAGGGGCGGGCAGGGACTCGGCTCAGGCCTGGAAGCCCCCCAGTCTCCGCCGGGAGCGGGGGCGAGGGAGAGATCTGATTTGTACACGAGGGTCAGCCTCAGAGAACCGCCTGCAGCGGGCAGCTATTCCGTGCCAGGCAGTCTCCCTCACCTCCGGACCACACCCCTCACGGGCTCTGGGTGCGCTGGCGCGGCTCAGAGGGGAGGGGCTGGCCCCAGTCCCTTCAGCTCACAAGAGGCAGTTGTCCTGCCGCTGTCTGTCTGTCATGTTGCCTTCTGGAAAAGTCTGACCCACTTTCTGCCATGGATGCTGTAGCCTTGAAGGTAATTCCCCCAAGCTACCCGCCCCCGGAAGGCACCGTTCCTGGGCTCTGGGCAGTGGGACTTCCAGCACAGTGATGACAACTGCTGTGTGTTCCCACGCCATGCCTCCTACGATCCCGGCGGCAAGCCCACGAGGGGAAGAGGAACAGCCCATCTCACTGAGACAGTGAGAGCTAAGGCCCAGAGGGGGACGCAGCCTGCCCACCGCTGCCCAGCAAGCCTGCGACGGACGGACCACTCCCAGCCCCACTCCCCGTCCGGTTCTCCTCCAGGAGCCACGGGGGCCGCAGGGGGACTGACGGGCATTCCCTCTTCCGGTGCCACCCCCCTCCCTCTGCCCTGCCGCCGCCCCGCGGGCACAACGGCTGATTTATGTTCTATCCGGGAGGCCCCCAGGCTGCCGGCAGCAGGACGGGCTGCCTCCCGACCCGTAAGCAAATCCCCTGCGGAGCAGGTCATATTTTATCCGGCGCCACCTGCCAGCTCATTTGCTTACAGATACAGGTGCTTCATCGGGAGGGATTAGCCGTTACTTAGCCCAGAGACCCTGGCCGACAGAGCCGGCGGCCATCTCGGGGCGGAAGGCGGAGCCTCTCCGCGAGGTCTCTGTCTCCTCCGGCCCGCGCCCCGGAGCCCACGGGGGAGGGGGATTAGGGATAGAAGGAGGGACCTCTCTGCTTTGGGGGTAGCTGACTTTCCACCCCCACCCCATTGTCTCCCACCAGTTCTCCAAGGCTCGGCCCCAATCCCTGTCCCCTCAGCCCCCCCACAAACAATGAAGAGAATAGGAACAGCCAGAGGGTGGCTTGGTGCCTAATGGTTCCCACACATCGCCTCATTTCATCCACATCAACTAGTACCTGGAACTTGAAAACCCCCATTTTACAGATGAGGAGACTGAGGCCCAGAGAGCAACTTGCTCAGGGTTAGAAACCCTTCCCAACCTGTGTCCCCAGGCTGTTCCTCTGCTTGCCTGGAGTCTTATTTACTCTTATATCTATTTACTTAATTTTTTACTTATTTTCATTTTTTTTCTGTCCGTTATGATTTCACTTTATTTATCCTGGTCATCAAACGACAGTTTAGCCCTAGCTGGTTTGGCTCAGTGGATAGAGTGTCAGCCTGAGGACTGAAGGGTCCTCCTGGGTTTGATTCCGGCCAAAGGCACATGTCTGGGTTGCAGGCTCAATTCTCCCCCCCCCCCCCCAGTAGATTCTCTGTCATCACTGATGTTTCTGTCTCTCTGTCGCTCTCTCTGAAATCAATAAAAATAGCAGTTTATTAGGGAGGAATGGTGACAATTAGAGCAGTATTTAGCTCAATTTGTGTATCAGCCTCCCAATTTAAAATAATTTAAAATCTCAGAGCAATCTTAGACTTACAGAAAAAAATATATATGTGGTACATTTATCACAATTAATGAACCAATATTGATACATTATTGTTAACTAAAGTCTTTATTATTATTATTATTATTATTATTATTATTATTATTTTCCATGACCTAGAAGCTGCTGAAGGCTCATGCCCAGTCAGTTAGTCTTTTTTTTAAATATATTTTTATTTATTTCAGACAAGGAGTGAGAGATAGAAACATCAGTGATGAGAATCATTGATTGATTGCCTCCTGCATGCCCCCTACTGGGGAATCAAGCCCATAACCCAGGCCTGTGCCCTTGACTGGAATCGAACCTGCGACCCTCCAGTCCAAGGCCGACCCACTGGGCCAAACCAGCTAGGGCGAAAGCCTATGCTTTATTAAGATTTCTCTTTTTGGCCCTAACCGGTGTGGCTCAGTGGATAGAGTGTCAGCCTGTGGAGTGAAAGGTCCCAGATTCGATTCCGGGCAAGGGCATGTACCTTGGTTGCGGGCATATCCCCGGTAGGGGGTGTGCAGGAGGCAGCTGATTGATGTTTCTCTCTCATTGATGTTTCTACAATAACTATCCCTCTCCCTTCCTCTCTGTAAAAAATAAATAAAATATATATTTTTTAAAAAAAGAAGATTTCTCTTTTTGCCTAATGCCTCTTTTCTTTTCTGGGATCCCAAATTATATTTAGTCCAGTGCTACTCTGTGCTTTTTAAATGACACACTTGAGCCGAGACCGGTTTGGCCCAGTGGATAGAGCGTCGGCTTGAGGACTGAAGGGTCCCGGGTTCGATTCCGGTCAAGGGCATGTACCTTGGTTGCAGGCATATCCCCAGTAGGGGGTGTGCAAGAGGCAGCTGATCGATGACTCTCTCTCATCGATGTTTCTAACTCTCTATCTCTCTCCCTTCTTCTCTGTACAAAATCAATAAAATATAAAAAAAATAAATAAAATAAAATAAAATAAATGACACACTTGATTCTTTCATCCTTGGTTTATCAGCATTCCCCAAAATCTCTTCTGAGACGACCTCATTCCATGGGATTTTAACAGGCAAACTTCTTAAAATAGGTTCCAGAGGCATGGCACTTGGTAAGTGGTTGAAAAGGATCGAAAAGAGAGCTTGACTGCCGGACCTTTCAGATCCCCTAATGTGGTAATGATGCGCAGGAAGGGGGTCACGCAGGCACCATGTCCCGCCTTTCTCTCCCTGCAGCCGGGGCGGGGCGGGAAGACACGTGAGGAAGTGATCTTCCCTGGAGACCAGAAGCTCTGTTCTCCGCTTTGTCTCTAGAAATTGGCGCTGAGATGGTGCTAAGGAAAAGTAGTTGGACAGGTGGGAGAATGGATGGTGAAAGGATGGATAGATGGATAGAGGGGTGGGTAAGATGGCACATGGATAGATAAATGCCCAAAGCCAATTCCAGCATGTCAGCAGGGCTGAATCATCTGTGACAGCTAAAAAGTATCTCCCCCAAACCTGAAGAGGATCATCGTTTGCTGCCAGACAGCTCAGAGCATCTTAAATCTGCATGATGTTGCCTCCTGTTGGCCAGACACCTGAACAGCTGTAGTCTATTGCCCAACCTGACAATGCTTCCATAAACCCAACTCTTTGAAGTGTATTATCTCTACCTCGCCTTAGGCAAGGTTAATAAATAGCATGGGGTCCTTAGTCAAGGGGTAGTCTTTAGTTCCTTTAGCTGAAGCTCCTCTGACCCCCAATGCCTTTCAAAATTGTCTTTCTTCTCTGGACTCCTTCTTAATCTACACATCAGCTCCTTTCTCCAGATTGTTGAACCCTTCATGACACTGGGACAAAAACCCCAGCAGATAAAGGCACAAGGACTTGTTGGTGGATATATGGATGGATGGATTGGTAAGTGGAAGGAAGGAAGGAAGGAAGGAAGGAAGGAAGGAAGGAAGGAAGGAAGAAAGGAAGGAAAGAAGGAAGGGTGCGGCCTGGGTCCAGGCTGGTGCTGGGGAGCAAAGGCCCCTAGGATAATGAGGGGCCCCAGTGGCTGCACAGGTCATCTATTGCACCCGATATGAGAGAGCTGTCATCCCCATGCCCATTCTAGAGACGAGAACACTGAGGCCCGGGGGGTGCAGGGAGGGGCACACACAGCTGGACGGTGCTGGGATTGGCCCCAGGCTGACTCTGGAGCCATGTTCTCCTGCGGGCAGAGGGTGCCTCGGTCCACAGCTGGAAGGAGACTGCAGACAGGGCTGTCAGGCTGTGCCCTGCCCGGGGCCTGGTGGAGGGGGTGCAGATGGGGGTGAAATGCATCAGACACTCGGCGTGAGGGCGGCTCACGGAGCCTGGGCCCGAGCCTTCAGCGGCCAGAAGAAAGCGCGGCCCCAGGCAGGTACGCGCCTGAGGGGTGTCTTCTCTGGATCGGTCTGTCCGGAGGGGCTGCCTCTCTCTCCTTCCCGCCACGCCCTCAGACGCCTCCCGCAGCCTGGGGAGCACACTCCACAAGGCGCACACCTGCTGCCCGAGGAGCTCCCCGGCTTCCGAGAGGGCAGGGCGCCTCCCCCGCCTTGGCAAAGGCCGCGGGGTCTGGAGCAGGAGGCAGGTGGCACCCACGGGCTCCTTCGAGGGCTCCCAAGCATCCCACCTGCTCCCTGGAGTGACACCCCCCCCCCACACACACACACACACACACACACACACTCAGACAGCCTTGCTGTTTGGGAGGAGGGTGCTCAGCGAGGGTGAGGCCTGGCCCAAGATCACGCAGCTCAGAGGGGCCGGCAGGGACTTCACTCCGCACCTGCTCTCGGCAGCTGAGAGGCACCGAGTTCCCGCAAGATCCGGGAGAGGGAGAGGGCACGCATCCTAAGTCCCCGGGCCTCTGTGACTGTTTGAACGGAGGCGGACAGGCCGGCCTGCCCATCCCTCCGGCCTCAGGGAGCAGGGAGCCCTGCTGCTCTCACCTCGGCTGCTTGGGTCCCTCTCCCACGGCCCCTGTGAGCTCGCCGGGATCTCCAGCTGCCGCCTGACTGACAGAGGGAAGAAACAAGTGAAGGGCCCTAGCAGGCGGTGGGAGATTAGGCCCTGGATTAGGAAGAAGGGAATAGCGCACACACACACACACACACACACACACACACACACCCCTCATTAGAGCTGTTCTCTCTGCCGGCCAGCCTATTGACACTCCCTGCCCCTCCCTCCCAAAGAGCCAGTAATCGCACTCCATTGCCTAAAGCCCCACAGTCCCCTCTGCTGGGCTCAGGGACGCGCCAGCAGCCGGTGGCTGTGCACAAACAGGAGAGACAGATGCTGCCGACATCTGGAGCCCAGGGCGGCCCAGGCTGCTGGGAAGGAGGAGGAGGGCCCAGCTGGGAGAGGCTGCCAGGGGAGGGAACCTGCCTGTCACTCATCTGGACGGCCGCTCTGCCCCACGGAGGCCCGGGCCTGCGGCTCCGGCTGCAGATGCTTGGGGGGAGGCTGGGCGGGCGCTGCCTGCGAGGAGGGACTTCAAAGGCTCCCTAATCCCCGGTGACATTTCCAGACACAGGAGTTTGCTTTTCTGTGCTGCGGATCAAAGCCGGAGCTTTATAAATAACGCTCATAAAAGCCAAGGGTCTGTAAAGTCAAACAACAAGTCACAGAGAGTGTGAGCATTCAGGGGCAAGAGATGGGGGGGGGGGCTGGCTCCTGCCCCTACTCTGCCCACCAGATGGCCACCCTCCCTCTCCCCCGATGAGGCTAGGATGGCAGGTCAGGAGGCGGGCCTGGAGGCCTGGCTTGCATCTGAAGATTCCTCACCGGCCCCACCAGCCTCAGAGCTGGCCTTTCATTCATTAAATCGTTCATTCTTTTTTTTTTTTTTTACAGAGAGGAAGGGAGATGGATAGGGAGCTAGAAACATCAATGAGAGAGAAACCTCGACCAGTTGCCTCCTGCACAGTCCCCAACAGGGATGTGCCTGCAACCAAGGTACACGCCCTTGACCGGAATCGAACCTGGGACCTTCCAGTCCGCAGGCCGACGCTCTATCCACTGAGCCACACCGGTTCCGGCTAAATCGTTCATTCTTACAGTCTGTCTGTCAATCAACAAACATTTCCTGATGCCACCCCACGTGCAAGGCCTCGGCCAGAAACATAGCCCAGGCATTAGTGTTCCAATCACAGCCTGCCACTTCCCAGCGGGTGACGCCCAGAAAATCACCTCCCGCCTCCGAGACTCAGTTTTCCCATCTGTGTAATGGGGGTACATTTTGAGCCTGTCCTAAGGCAGTTATTGGGAGGCCTCCATGGGCATGGCATGTGGTTCAAGGTCAAACGGGGGTTATTATTACTATTTACCAGACAGCAAAACCATAGCCAGTGGTCTCTACAGAGGCTGCTTGTCTGTCTGGCTCCCACTCCCATTCTGCCTTACGTCTGCGTGGCGCCACTCGGGAATGGGTTTTGGTTTATATTTTTTGTGAAGTCACAGGGACCCTGAACCATCACCCAAGGAGCCAGGGGATGGTGGGGCTGGGGGAGATATGAGTTCAGGGCTTCCCAGCTATGCACCCAGCCTCCCTCTCTGAGCCTCAGTTTCCTCACCTGTAAAATGGGGGCAGTGGGGAAGATGCAGCGAGGGCAGGAATACCCAGTAGCAGGTGCTCAGTAAATGACCCTGGATACTGCTGGCTCTCCTCACGGCGGAAATTTCCCGAGGGAGAGCTCAGCATTAGTGCAGACGGAGAGGGAGGGGGAGGACTGGCCGGGGACGGGGTCCCTCAAGCCCAGTGCACTGGGAGCTGGGGCCGGGCCCTCCTTTAGGGGCGGAGTCAGGATGTGGGCAGACCATACGCTGCCCATCCATGGCCTCCCTAAGCGCCACGGCAGCCCCGGAGGGCGAGTCCATCCACAGTGAGGACACTGCGGGGCGCCTGAAGGCCTCTGCCTGTGCTCCGGCCAGCTGGTGTCAAGACCGGAACTCGAACCCAGACCTGGCTGAGGAGCCTTCCCTGCTGCTCCTGTAGGTACAGGGGTGGCAGCCCAAAGCTGGTTTCTCCCCGGGGCGGCCCCCGCACCCCACCCCGTGCAGCTCCTGGTACACAGGGTTCCAATGTCACTGCCATCCCAGCCCCCAGCTCCAGGCTCCCCGCGGAGAGGAACGAGGGGAGCAGGAGAGGCGGGTGCCTGTCCTCCTTACTCCGCCCGCTGCCATAGCAAAGCCCCCGGACCGGGCGGCGTGTAAACAACGGAACGTGCCTGAGCCCCGGCTGCAGGCTGGAAGTCAGGTCAGTGCCAGCGCGGGTGGGAGGGCCTCCGCAGCCTCAGCCTCTCCCTGTGTCCTCGGCCTCCGCAGCCTCTCCCTGTGTCCTCGGCCTCCGCAGCCGCAGCCTCTCCCTGTGTCCTCCAGCCTCCACTGCCTCAGCCTCTCCCTGTGTCCTCGGCCTCCACTGCCTCAGCCTCTCCCTGTGTCCTCGGGGCCTGGCCTCAGCCTCTCCCTGTGTCCTCGGCCTCCACTGCCTCAGCCTCTCCCTGTGTCCTCAGCCTCCATGGCCGCAGCCTCTCCCTTGTCCTCAGCCTCCACGGTCTCAGCCTCTCCCTGTGCCCTCGGCCTCCACGCCTCTCCCTGTGTCCTCGGGGGCTGGCCTTAGACTCTCCATGTCCTCAGGGCCTGGCCGCAGCCTCTCCCTGTGTCCTCGGGGCCTGGCCACAGCCTCTCCCTGTGTCCTCGGGCCCGGGGAGCTCAGGGGCCTCTTACAAGAACACCGGCCCCAGTGACGAGCTCGCTCTCCCGAAGGCCCCACCATCGCTCTGGGCAGCAGCTCTCCGACATGCGTCTTCGGGAGGAACAAACATCCGACCACAGCAGCAGCCAGCGAATCCCACTCATTGGTCTCATCACTCACTCCCGGGAGCGAGGCCGAGTGGAATGGCTCTATTAGCACCTCCATGGGCCAGCCCCGGGCTGATGGCCAGAGCCGCAGCCACGCCGGAGAGCCGGCCGCGGCCTGCGGAGCCGCCTGGGGAAAGCGGGAAGCCTCGGCTGTAGCCACAGAAGGGGCCTCCCCACACTCTTTTGTCCTATTTCGAGATCAGAATCCTCTGGGGGGGAGGTGGGGGATCAGCATCCTGAGTGGCAGGTGTGTCCAGCGTCCTGAGACCCTCACGTCCACCATGCCCCCACGCCACCCCATTATTCCATATGGAGACTCAGAGAAGTTGAGTAACTCCCCCAAGGCCACACAGCACAAGCGCAGGATGGGACCAGCGTGGTGGACGTGGGCACCGGGGAGCTGCTTATCAGGGCCCTCCCAGAGCCTCCGGGGTCTGCAGCCTGTGCCCTCGCCCTCACCTCTCCTTGCTGAGTCTCACTTTTGTATCTGCAGAATGAGACCGGGCCCGGGCCCCGCAGCCCGCCCACTGCTCCAGCCTCGCCGCTCACTGACCTCCTTGGGGAGCTGGCCTGGAAGCACAGTCCCCGGGGAAGGCTCAGGCACACGCCCATCCCAACTAGGCCAGGGACAGTGGGTCCCCCTGTGGGCATCTGGCCTAGTTGGCAGCAGACCCCGGACGCGGGGCCAGCTTTGCCCTATCACTCGCCCGGGCCCTCAGAGCGGGTCCCAGGACCCACGCCCGCGGCCGAAGGAGGCTGGTCCTGCCGTAGACGCCGTCACTTGATTCCCAGGCACCTGGAGGGGCCAGTACGGAGGTCCCGTGTCCACCGAGGAGCTGGGGTGGCAGCCCAGCCCGGGTCCCTCGTCTGCAAGAGAGGGGACAATGAGGCCCATTTCGTGGGCAAAGCACTGCCCTCAGCTTCTTCATCTGTCACACGTGGGTCTGACTTACCAGGGGAGCATGACCATCAGCCACCACGCCCGGCCGGTGTGGCTCAGTGGTGGAGCACCAACCTATGAGCCTGGAGGTCACAGTTGGATTCCCGGTCAGGGCACATGCCTGGGTTGCGGGCTCCATCCCCAGTGGGGTGTGCAGGTGTGTACCTCATCATTGATGTTTCTCTCTCTCCCTCTCCCTTTCTCTCTGAAATCAGTAAAAATATTTAAAAAAAAATAATCCTATATAATAGAGGTAATATGCAAATTGACACTCACGCCATCACACCATCACACCATCACAAGATGGCTGCACTCATAGCGGAGGTGGGGTTCCTGTAATGAGCGATCAGCAGGGACCTGAGGCTGCGCCCACCCACCCATCAGGTGGGGCTTGACAGGGGACCTCAGGCAGAACCTCCTGCCCAGCCCAGGCTGGGGGACCTTAGATTGCACCCTCACACAGTGGGACTTGACGGGAACCTCAGGCCACACACCCCTCCCAGCAGGGATTGACGGGGGACCTCAGGCCGTGCCCCCCACCTGGCAGGGCTTGATGGGGACCTCAAGGCATTCCCGCCCACCCCAGTGCCAGGTCAGGGGAGCGCAGGCCACGCCCCTACCCAGTGTACGCTGGGGGACCTGAGGCTGTGCCCCCCACCTGATTGGGCTTGACAGGGGTGGGGCCAGCTGGGTCTGGGTCTTGTGCAATTTCAAGGTGCATGCAGGTGGGTGGGGACTTGACTCTGGGTCCCATGGCACGTCCCAGACTCTGACAGGAGGAAGATTTTACTAATTTCCTTTCATCTCTTACACTTCTATTACAGAGAAAGGGCAACTAGCAATATTAAAATATTTCCTCTTATTAATTCCTTTTTAATGTGCACGAATTTCATGCACGGGGCCACTGGTAATAAAATAAAAACCAATGGAAAAATATCCTCGGGTGAGGATTAAAGAAATAGACATCAGCCTTTATTTCTGTTCCCTCCCTCCAGAATCCCAGGAACACTCCCTGCCCCTCCCGTATGTCCCGCCTCCTTCCAGACGGGGTGTCATTGGTGGGATGGTCCGGGACAGTTGCAAATGCTTGAACTTGATTAAGTTCAGGCCACAAAGGAACTTCCCAGCCCCGGGGCCCTGAGCGGAAGAGCGTGTCTCCTGTGGCCTAGGCTGAGAGGCCAAGATGAAACCTGTCCCAGGACAGAGACAGGGACAGGCACCCCTTCCAGTTCCTGCCGCTGGAGGCTTCTAGAAGCAAGGCCGCTGCGGGGCCTGCCCGTGCCATCTCCCTTGTCCACTTCTTCCTGGGGTCGGGGATGCCAGCCGCTCTTCTGGCACTGGGGAAGGTGAGAGCCTGGTGGACAGGACCCTGGGGAAGGTGAGAGCCTGGTGGACAGGACCCTGGGGGCGGTGAATGCCCAGTGGACAGGACCCTGGGGGAGGTGAGTGCCAGTGGACAGGACCCTGGGGGAGGTGAGTGCCAGTGGACAGGACCCTGGGGGAGGTGAGTGCCAGTGGACAGGACCCTGGGGGAGGTGAAGGCTGGTGGACAGGACCCTGGGGGAGGTGAGAGCCGGTGGACAGGACCCTGGGGGAGGTGAGGGCCTGGTGGACAGGACCCTGGGGGAGGTGAGAGCCCGATGGACAGGACCCTGGGGGAGGTGAGAGCCCGATGGACAGGACCCTGGGGGAGGTGAGAGCCGGTGGACAGGACCCTGGGGGAGGTGAAGGCTGGTGGACAGGACCCTGGGGGAGGTGAGAGCCAGTGGACAGGACCCTGGGGGAGGTGAGAGCCGGTGGACAGGACCCTGGGGGAGGTGAGTGCTGGTGGACAGGACCCTGGGGGAGGTGAGAGCCTGGTGGACAGGACCCTGGGGGAGGTGAGTGCCGGTGGACAGGACCCTGGGGGAGGTGAGAGCCGGTGGACAGGACCCTGGGGGAGGTGAGAGCCAGTGGACAGGACCCTGGGGGAGGTGAGAGCCGGTGGACAGGACCCTGGGGGAGGTGAGAGCCGGTGGACAGGACCCTGGGGGAGGTGAGTGCCGGTGGACAGGACCCTGGGGCTGGTGAGAACACCGCCTTCCCCACCCCAGCTCGGCCCGGGGCAGCTGGCAGCGTTGCTGCTATCCGTGGCTCCTTTACAATCCTGTGGGGGCGCTGCCGCTGTGAGGTCCGTGGAGGCTCTGCTGTGGCCCATCCGATGGAGACCTGGGCCCAGGGCACACTCACCCTGGGCAGTGGCCGCCCAGAACACGGAATAAATAACACCGACGGAGGAGGCACAGGTCTGCTGCTGATCACGGCATCTCCCCATTCAGGGGACGCATGATACAGATGTCAGCTCGGAAGGTGAATGGCCCGGAGGACGATGGTGGCCAGCTCTGCTCCAGCCTCTCTCGGCCTTCCTCCCTGTGGGCGCGAAGGGCAGAGCAGTGGCCCCCCGCTGGGCGGCCCAGGAGCGGTCACGCCCACCTCACGGCCTCCGGTTCCCCATCCGTCCAGCGGGTACCCGATCACCCCTCAGCCTTGCTCACAGTGCTGGGTGAGACTCTGGGAGGACATTTGGGTAACGGGGTTCTGGCTGTGGAGAACTTGGGGCGAGGCGGTTATTGGTGGGAATCCCGGCGCTGGGGCCTCGGCCCCCCTTCCGTGTTTGGGGTGACCGTGAAGAGCAGTGAGCACTGCGGGCCCCGCTGGCCCGGGCACAGAGGCCGCCGCCGCTCTGAGGACCCTCAGCCCGGGGTCCTGGGCCCTGGCCGTCGTTGCCCTTCCATGTGGGGGGCCCGGGAAGGCCAGCCCCGGGCAGGTCCCCACTCCACCCCGTGGAGGCTGCCTGTCCTCACAGATGCCACCGGCTCATTTCCAGGAGGCAGAGCCCTGACAGAAACGGGCCCGGGGAGGAGGACGGAGCATCATCCTGGAGAAGTTTAAATCAGCAGACTCCCTGCCGAAAACCGGCTGGGAAATGTAATGGCAAAATGATGATGTTTCTCCTCAGGATAGAATGACAAAGGCCAGGGCCAGGGAGGAAACCCCGAGGGCCTGCACGGTCTCCCGGAAGTCTTATTTCCTCTCCTGAGCCTGCGCTTCCCCCCTGCACTAGGGGAAGGCTTAGGCCAGTTTCAGGAATGGCTAGTAGATGGCATGCGTCCTGTGACTCTAAACCCCCTGGGCCATGCAGGCATTGCTAATCGATTGCAGCGCTGTACTCACTGAGCCCAGAGGGGACAGCAAAACCAATCACAGCCAGAGCTCTGGGCATTCCCTCGGGCTGTGTTTGAATGGCCTTCTGGTCCTCCTGCAGCCCAAGGTCAATATTCCCCAGCTGTGTTGTTACTGCTCCGATAGCCTCAGAGTCCATCCTGCACTTACAGCAAAGGTTAACATCCACGTGAGTGTCCGCTGTGGGCCAGGAACTGTTTATTAAAACCTCAGGCTCGCCCTCGCTGGTCTAGCTCCGTGGATAGAGCGTCAGCCTGAGAACTGAAGGGTCCCGGGTTCGGTTCCGGTCCAGGGCACATGCCCAGGTTGTGTGCTCCATCCCCAGTAGGGGGTGTGCAAAAGGCAGCTGGTTAATGATTCTCTCTTATCATTGATATTTCTATCTCTCTCTCCCGTTCCCTTCCTCTCTGAAATCAATAAAAATATATTACCAAATAAGTAAGTAAATAAATTTTAAAAAACAGCCAAAACCGGTTTGGCTCAGTGGATACAGCATCAGCCTGCGGACTGAAGGGTCCCAGATTTGATTCTGATCAAGGGCATGTACCTTGGTTGCAGGCACGTCCCCAGTAGGAGGTGTGCAGGAGGCAGCTGGTCGATGTCTCTCTCTCATCAATGTTTCTAGCTTTCTCTCTATCTCTCTCCCTCTCCCTTCCTGACTATAAAAAACCAATAAAAAATATATATATAAAAAAAACTTCAGGCCCTACCCGGGTAGGTCAGTTGCAGCGTCAGCCGGATACACCAAGGTTGTGAGTTCCATCCCACGTCAGGGCATAGAGAGGAATCAATCCATGAATGCATAAATAGGTGAAACAAACAAATCAACATTTCTCTCCCCCCCTTCCTCTCTCTCTAAAAAAATGAATTAATTAAAAAAACAACAACCAGGTACAGTAGTTACTACTGCTACTACTACTACTACTATTAGTATTATTGTTATTGTTATTATTATTATTATTTTGCAGAGGAAAAGACCAAAATCCAGAGAGGGGAAGTGGTTGAGCCCAAGGTCATGCAGCTGTCAGTGGGATCAGATTTGAACTGGTCCCGTCTGACCTGAACCCAGCAGCCCAGAGGGGGGGCAGCATGACCCTTCTCTTCTCTTCTGACTGGATGCCTGGGGAAGGGACCCCGTCTTTCCGCACCAAGCTCGGCCACGTGCCTCACTGCACTCAGTTTGGTCTGCAGTTACCTTCATTTTCCAGACGGGGAACCTGACACCCAGCGGAGACGGGGCACGCCCAAGGCCACAGGGCTGGTGCTGGCGGGCAGCGTGGGTGGCACTGCGACTTCCCACCTGCCCTCTCCTGCCATCTGTTCTGAAATCTCCAGGGCCCAGCCCAGGGCCTGGCCCAGTGGAGTCGTGGGATGGATGGATGAATGAGTGAATGAATGAATGAATGAATGAGCCAGCTAATACTAGAGGAGTGCACTTGGGTACTCCTCCACCCCTTCCATCTCCTGCCCTCTGACCCCTAAATCCCTGCCCCTCGCTGACCCACCTGCCCCAGCTGGGCAACCTTTCCCCTCTGGTCACAGCCCCAGATGACCCCGAGGGCTTCTGGTCAGGGCCCAAATCCGTCATTGCCGAGTGATCTGTCCCCCCCTGCCGCTCTCATCCGTCTTCCCACCTCCGCCGGAGAGAAGGTGTGTCTGCGATGGAGGAGGCCCCGTTCCCGGAAACCCTGGCCCCACGGAGTCCTCTCCAGCGTCCGCCCATCCCCCCCGAACGGTCGCTCCCCACCTGCAGAGCCCTTTGGGCAAACACACCAGACGGCAAAGGCAGAGGCTCCGCTGTGGTGCTTGCCACCCTCCTGGCCTCCCCGCAGCCCAGGGTGAGACCCCAGAGAAGCTTTAGAAAACCACAGAGCGAGCCCTTCCCTGGGCCAGGAGCCCGGCTGGGCCTGCCGGCGCTCTCTCTGGGATCTGGAGCAAGCCCCTCCGCCCTCTGAGCCGGTTCCCCTCGAGGGTTCCCCTCGGCAGCAGGAGGAACGGAGCGTGGCTTTCTAGCCCTCACGGTCGGAGAAGTGGAAACCTTTTCTCAGACAGATCACACGCGGGACTCCGTGTGACGAGAGGTGAGACGAACGTTGCAGTTGGGGAGGCGGGGGTGGGGTGGCACCAGAGCCCTCTTTTTCAGCACCCCCTGTCCCCGCCCACAGCGAGTGGCCCCTGGCACATCCTAAAACCCCGAGGTCCTAGGCATTTTTTGAAAATACATGAATGGAGATCTTTAAAACTTACTTTCTTATGAAACATTTCAAATATACAACGAAGTTGAAAGGCATTTACAGAAAACACCCAAATTTCCACTACATGAATTCTACTCTTAATATTTTTTTTATTTTATTTTTTTTTTAAATCTTCACCTGAGGATATTTTTCCATTGATTTTCAGGGAGAGTGGAAGAGAGAGGGAAAGATAGAAAGAAATGTCGATGTGAGAGAAACATATCGATTGGTTGCCTCCTGCACGCACCCCAACCAGGGCCTCAGCCAGGAAGGAGCTTGCAAATGAGGGACATGCCCTTGACCGGAATTGAACCCGGAACCCTTTGGTCCACAGGCTGAAGCTCTAGCCACTGAGCCAAACCGGCTAGGGCTCTCTCTACTCTTAATATTTTACTGTGTTAACTTGCTTTGTCAAACAAGGGCAGCCTCTCAGTTCTGCAGATTTCATGACTCAGAGAGGGCCGTGCGGGGTTGAGTCCGTTGCAGGAAGCCCTGTGAATTTGTGATGGCAGCATCGGCTGCTGTAACAAATAGACGCTGGCATTTTAGTGGCATAACTCAACAGAAGTTCATTGCTCACCTGAGCCTATGTGGTTGGTCAACAGGGGGGCGACAGTGGCGGAGGGACCCGGCTCCCTCGGTCCTTGGCCTCGCTCTGACCGAGAAGGGCCGATGGGTCTGCCTGGGGCAGAAGAGACCACTCAGAGGAGAGGCACATCCACTTCCTACATCATGCTGCTGGCATTTCGTTAGCAAAAGCTGCTCCTGGAAATGAGTTCCTGGCTGCACACTGAGCCGGCTCCACTTCCTGGCCTCCATCCACCCCAGGGAGTGGGTGTGCGGTTCAGTGGTGTTTGCTGTCTGCGCCATCCCAAGCCGGCCGGAAGCTCCTGTGGCCACCCTGAATTATCCTGAGCACCCTTCTCTGCAGGCTGCCCCGTGCCAGGTCAGAGGGCCCTCGCCAGCTCAGGAGGAGTTTAGCGCCACTCCATAAACATGGATTAAGCTCTTATTGTATACCGGGCTCCATGCCACGACTTGATCATGCAAAGATGAACGACACAGGCCCCTGTTAGAACCTTCCACCAAGTGGGACAGACCACACTCCCATGTCAAACCCTCCTCTTCTGAGAAAAAGCCCACGAGGTTTTCCCATTTTATATATATATTTTTTTTTTTTCTTTTTTATTTTTTTTTCTTTTTTTATTGATTTTTTCAGAGAGGAAGAGAGAGGGATAGAGTTAGAAACATCAATGAGAGAGAATCACTGATCAGCTGCCTCTCGCACACCCCCTACTGGGGATGTGCCCTCAACCAAGGTACATGCCCTTGACCGGAATCGAACCCGGGACCTTTCAGTCCGCAGGCTGACGCTCTATCCACAGCCAAACCGGTTTCGGCAGTTTTCCCATTTTTGGGGGACGGGTGGGTCTGACGCTGGCATCCTGGAGGAAGGGTCTGACTGGTACATCTTTCCAGGCACCTGCTGTGAGCCCGGAGCAGTCACGCGGCTGATTGAGCTTATTTCATCCGCCCTTCACTCTTGCAAAGCCCTTTCCCCGTTTCACACAGGGGATGAATGCCGAGGCTCAGAGGGGTGCAGCGACTTGCCTAAGGTCACACAGCAGCGGTGGAACAGGGATGTGAACCCAGATTATCACTTTCTGGTTGCCTGCCCCGTCCTGTTCCCTGAGGGCCTCTGCTGGAATCCATGGAAGAAGAGAGACACAGGCCCCCACTGGGAGCTTCGCCTTGTCCCCTCACCTCTTCCTCCTGCACCCGTGGTGTCGGTGCTGCTATCCTTGCCGTTTAGAAAACCGGAAGCCGGGTCTCAGAGAGGTGAGGTGGCTTGCCCAAGGTCGCACAGCCCATGGTGTCCTGTCCTGTCCTGGTCTGTCTGGCTCTCTGTGGCACCTGTGAACAGTACGGGAGGTTTTTATGGCCAAACCCAGAGACAGCGGGATTGCTCCTCGTCAGGAGAACGGATTACGAGGCCACGGGATGCTTGCCCCACCAACAACGGCACGAACATACTCTAAGCAACGGAGTGGTCTCTGAGCAATGATGGCTTACAGAACGGCTGCAGACCGCCGAGCAGGTCACCCCGTACCCCCCTCCTCACCCCCTCCCGCCTCCGCTGGATCCCAGCCAGGGGGGCCTCGGGCCAAGGGCAGAGGGCCTTCCTGAGCTCTCTGAAGCTGAGCCAAGGGCGGTGGCAGGAGGGAGCCCGGGGCGGCTGGGCAGGAAGCAGGGAGCAGGCCTATCGATGGCGAAGGGCCCGATCAATGCTATCTCCCGGGCCATGCTGGCCAGACATTGATTTCTGCCGCCGCCGTGAGCTCCTGTTTATGTAACGCCTGAACTTTGCACAACTGAACCGTTTCACGTGCAGAAGAGGGCCTGTTGCCATGAACACCGGCGGCACATGACAGCGGGATGCAGCGGGATCTGTGTCACTGGCCCGCGCTGGGTGTTTTAACCTTGATAAGTCAATAACTTTTGTACAAAAGCAGATCTGCCGGCGCGCTCCGGAGGGCCTGCCGCCTCTCCCGGCCAGAGGGGGGCGGGGCGGGCTGGGTTAACCCCTGGTGGGGGGGGGGGAGGGGGGAAGAGGGGAGGAGACCAGGCCCCGCCGGCCGGGATGCCGAGGCCGCCTCGGGGGCCGCGGGAACCACCCACCTCCAATCACAGTTTCCTGATGGTTAAGGCTGACAGTGAGCCACAAACTTTCTGAGGCAGAGAGCCCACCAGGGTTCAGGTCGTGGACACACACTCCCACTCCCCGGGAGCTCTGTGCCGCCTGGGACAAGGCCGAGACCCCCGTCCGGGCCCCCTTGCTCCCTCTCTCGTGGCGGAGGCAGCTGGCAGGGCCTGCGGGAGCCGCGCCGGGTGTGGCCTGGCCCATGGGGCCCACCGGATGGACGCTCTCTGTCCTGGCTGCTGTAACATAACCATAACTATCCATTCTGTCTGCAGAGCCCACAGGCCGTGGGAAATGCTATGGTTTTCTCATCACAGCCCTGAGACAGGCAGGCACAGGGTGGAGCGCCCGACTTTCAGAGAGGAACCTGGTGCCAGGGGTTGGCTGGCTCATCTGGGGGTCACCTGCCAGGTGGCCCTGACGGCAGGAACGACGCCCTCTGACCTCCGCAGGCCCTCTTCCTGACCCCGCACAGGAAGAGCCCCCTGTGGAGGGTTCCCTGGCAGCCGGCCCCGGGGCAGATGTCACGCCGGCAGCAGCACAGACGTCTGTCCCTCCGAGGCCAGGGGCGGCCTCCGGATCCCCCGAAACACAGCTGGTGTTGGGGTGAGGTTCGGCAAACCTGTACCCCCAAAGGGCTCTGGGGCCAAGTCCCAGCTCTGCCACCAACTTGCCACGTGGATTTGGACAAGTGTGTTCCCCTCCCTGGACCGCCAGCCCCCCGTGGTGAAACCAGGGGGGCATGTAATGGTTCCCCGGTTCTCAGAGGGCTCTCTTGGTGGAAGGACCCCCACCACTTCCTGGCTCCTGCCGCAACAGCACGGCCCCCTGAGCTCTTCCCAGCTGTTAACACGTCTGATGCAGCCGGCTCCGTGTCCCGGCGACGCCGTGCGGGACACAGCAGTGCAGGCGAGGACAAAAGCCCCTTCCTCCCGGGCCTGACGGTTTAGGCGGAAATGAACACCAACCCCCGCGCTCGAGGGCTGCGCACAGCAACACATTCTGAGAAGGGAAAAGCAAAAGAGGTGCTCCAGGGAGGGTCACTCAGGGGCAGTCAGAGAGGGCTTCCCGGAGGAGGTGGCATTGGACCGGAGGCCCGCAGTGCTGTCCTGAGCAGCCGTGCGAAGAGCAGAGGAAGGTGCCTGGCATGGGGACAGCTGTGCGAAGACCTCGAGGCAGGAAACAGCTTGGCACCTTCCAGCAGCCAAAAGGCCAGCGTGGCCAGAGTGTGAGGCGGAGTGGGGCCGGGAGCCTGGCAGGGCCAGTCCCAGAGACCCCCTCGGCCCCCGCTCTCGGCCCCCTTGCCCCACCCCCTCGGCCCGCCTAGAGAGAGGCTGCAGGTACGGGGAGCAGGGCTGGTGAATAACAGGGTTACACGTGCGGCTTCCTCCCCTTTCCTCCAGGAGGAGCATAAAGAGCTCTTTCTTTTCTGCTTATTAATAGCTCTGATTAAATTATCTCTGAAAAATCTACGCGGTGTGCACCAATGGGGGCTCGGCTCCCTCCAGGCTCTGGCCTAGATTACAGCAACGAGGGCAGGTGAGGCGGCCGGGGGGCTGGGAGGGAGGCGGGGGCAGGCCGCTCCGCCCCGGGAAAGGCTCCTGTCTGCCTCCCTCCCCGCTCCAGCTCGGCCCTGACCCCCTCCGTGCGGGGGCGGTCACAGCGCCCTCGCGGCCGTGGGCCTGTGCAGAGGCAGTTTGTCTGCCGGGAGCGCTCCTCTCCCTTCTCCCCTCGTCACCTCCTCCTGTTTCCCGGGGAGGGGCTCAGCCTTCACCACCGCCAGCCCTCCTGCTGGTCAGGGCGTCCCCTTCCCCCCGACCCCGAGTGACAACTGCTCGTGGCCTTTTCTGCCCCCATGAAGCCAGAGTCACTGTTGAATCCCCAGTGACTGGCACAGGACAGGCCCTTAGGAAATGATGAATGAATAAGTGAATGAGTGAATGAATGAATGAGCAGAACTAAAGGAGGAGTGATCAGGCCACGGCGAGTGAGGGCAAGACTAATCTTACATGTGTGGGAGCAAAGTTCCAGGCTCCAGGCTCCTTGAGCAGAGCCTGTGTGGCACTTGACCTTGTGTCACAGATGAGGGAGGGAAACTGAGGCACAGAGAGGAGGCACGTGGCTAGAAACCTAAAGAGTCAGGGTTCATTTCGGTACGTCCGCTTCTCCCCCTCCTCTTCTCCCTGCTCCTCCTCCCTACAAGAAAACAAAACAAAACTAAACTAAATGAATGGGCACGTTCACTCGTTGATTTGGAGATTAATTCAACAAAGCTTTATTGAGCACTGACTGTATGCCAGACCTGTGCGAGGGATAAAACAGTCTGAGCACAGCCCCTTCCCTCGCAGAGACCAGAGTTTGGTGGGGAAGACTGGCCAAGAGCTGGGCCACTATCACAGACTGGGGACAGCTTTAAAGGGGGAAGCACTCTGGCCTGGAGGGTGGCAGTCAGGGGAGACTTCCCGGAGGAGGTGGCACCCTAGCTGAAACCAGAAGGCGGAGCAAGAATCAACTACCTGGAGGGAGGGTATTCTAGGCGGACAGGGACAGGGCTTGGAAGTCCAAGGGGCACGTGGGAGGATGTGTAGCAAGGCTGGTGTGTAGGGAGCACACAAGGTCAGAGGAAAGAGGTGCCATCTGTCCCCTTGTCGCCTCGGGCCTCTTGGACCCCTGGCCGGAGCCAGCGTTCAGGGGCTTGACTGCCTGGTGTGTCTGTGGACCATCTTGACTGTCTCCAGTCCCATAACGCAGAGCTACTGGACACAACCAAGAGCAAGCGGGGGCTGGGTCGAGGCCGGAAGTTGGAGAGGGGGGTGTGTGCAGAGGGCCAGACCTCAGGGAGGCGAGCATGCTGGCGGTGGCATGGGTGGCGGGCACTGTGAGTGTGGGACATAGTGAAGGTCCAAGACTGAGCATCTATTGGGGGGCAGGAGGGCGGCATTTGCTGCCTGGAGGGGTGTGAGAGAATCCTATAAGACACCCCTCTACCTACACAGCTACCTTTGAGCCTGCTGTTGCCTGATATCCCACCATTAGCACATCCTGGAGTCACAGGCTTCAGAGATGGGGGCCTTTGAGATCTTCTAACCCCTGCTGTAAACTGTAAGCACTGGGGCCTTTGGGAACTGCTCCAGAGTCTGATTGGCAGGGTAGGTCGTGGGCCTCACCCTCCGTTTACCAGCAGAGGAAACTGAGGCCCAGAGAGGGGAAGAAACTTGCCCTAAGGTCACAGCCAGTTGATTAATGGCTGGCACTTCGTGCAATAAATCAAGGTCGGGGGGCTGGAGTTTGGGATCCCGTTCTGTCACTGTGTGACCTTGTGCTAGTCACATGGCTTTCCTGGGCTCTCAGATGTGGGTGATAATCAAGCAGACGTCACAGGGCTGCTGTGAGGGTGAAAGGAGATAGAAACGTGTGATATAAATAGCAACGAGCACTGCCCGGCCCGTCGTCGGTGTCAGGGCATGGTTACCACGATGGAAAAAAATTCCAAACGTGGGGAAGGCTGTGGTGTGGCTTCTCCCCTCCCTACCCTCCTCCTTCCCAGGGTTCCTGTTGCCATGGTCCCTCGCCCTGCACCTGGCTTGGGTGCGCCAAGCATTCTCCCCACCTGTCCACACCCCAGTCCACCCAGCCCGTTGCCCAGGCAACAGGCCCCAACGTCACTGCCAGTTCAGGCCGAGGGCCCCAGCGTGGAAGCAGCTGGCCCCGTATCACGTTCCCAGGTAAATCGCCACCCCACCCCACCTCCCGGGGCGGGGAGGGGGGGGCTCCGAGGAGAGCTAAAGAGGAGAAGGCGGCCAGCATGTGAGCGCTGGGAGCTGTGGTTCCACAGCCTGAAGCAGGGTCAGCTCCTGTCCCAGATAAGGCGGTGGGTGGCCTACTTGGGCCGGGCCTGAGCTCCCGGCAGGCGCCTCTCCCCGGTGCTGGGCAGGGGCGGCTGGGCTCGGGAAGTAGGCCAGGGCCGACTATCACCGGCTCATCCCACCGGGTCCGTCCCGCAGGGCCTCCAAAGCTGGCATTTATTGAGCACCTACTGTGTTCTGAGTCCTTTCCGCCCAGTAACTCACTTTGCCCTCATAACAACCCGTGACGTAGGAATTAGGATATAGCGACAAGAGATTGAGGCACGGACTCATGAAAATAAATGCCAAAGGCCAACAGCTAGCGGAGGCAGGGCTGGCACTCACCCAGGTTCTGTGGGACTCCAGGGGGTCACATGGACTTGTCTGAGGGTGGCGGGAGCGTTCTGGCTCTGGCTCTGCCTTTCGGTCTTTCCTGGAAAGCTGGCTCCCCAGCTTGCTGGGTGAGGGACACCTGGTAACTGAGGAAGCTGATCCTCCCAGGACTCACTTTTGCCAGCTGTCAAATGGGACTGTTAACTGTGCCATTCATGGGCTCTCGGATAGGACGAATGGGAACCTGTGACGCTGCTTAGAAGGTGAAAAGCAAGGTTCTGTATAGTTTGATGGATTCACAGTTTGAACCCAGGTGGTACTATGCCTCATTTTCCCCATCTGTTAAGTGGGGCAGTGCCTGCCTACCCGGATGTGGTGAGGATTCCAGGAGACGGAGTTTAGAAAGAGCTCGCTATGGAGCCTGGTTATATAGTGAGAGATCTCAAATGTGCTGCCAACACTCCACCACTAACGAAACGTGCCCCGGGGCAAAGCACTCCAGACAAAATGTCCCGTCACACCTCTCACCTCAATTTCCTCTATAAGCCGGGAGTATAATAATCACACCTACCATATCCGTTTTCTTATTGGTGAAATGGGGGTGATAACAATACTTACCTCACAGGGTTGTGTGTGAAGATTAGGTAAAGTGCTTTGTTACATGTGTTACCTTCTTTTCTTGTTTTCATTATTTTTAACAAATAGCTACCAAATGTGTGCTCAATAATGATACTGGTTTTTCCGCCCTCCCCCTCCCACCTCCTCCCCCGTCCCCGACAAAGGAACTACAAGTACCAACATGCCCTGCACCCCCAGTTGGGGCCCCTCCGCTCGGTGCCTGCGCGCTGCATACTGGGAGTTGCAGTCCTGTCGAGGTTGGTCCCGCCTCGCCCCAACTTTGGGGAGGAGGTTGGAGAGCCACCAGCCGGCCTTTGAATTTTGCCGCGAAAAGCGCGCGTGGCGGCCCCTCGGCCACGCCCCCCGCAGGACGCGGCGCCGCGTCACCCTGGTAACCGCCTCCCGGCGGTCCCTGATTGGGCCTGGCCGCGGGGGGCGGGCGGGGAGCGGGCCGCCGCGGCTGCTGCGGGCGCTCGCGCCTGTCAGTCGGGCCGGAGCGGAGCGGCGGGCAGGGCGGCCGGGCGGCAGCTCCGCGCAGAGGCTGCGCCCACCAGCCGGGGAAGGCAAAGAGCCGGGCCGCCGCCTGCGGGGCCCAAACGCACCGTCCTCGGACCTGAAGCGGGCGAGACGCCAGGCGGCGCGAGGCTGAGGTCCCGGGAGCCCCGCGCGCCGCCCCGGCCAGGGCGCTTGAGAGAGAGCCCGGTGTGTGCCGCCCCGGCTGCACCTCGCGAGCTCGCAGTCCGGGTGCACCGTCCTTCGGGCCGTCCCTCCTACTTCCTGCTCCACCCGGACCGGTTATTTCCAGGCGCCGAGGCCCCCCGGGCTGCACTCGAGCCTCCCTCCGCCGGCCGCCGCCGCCGCCGCCTCGGCTGCCGCTGCTCGCCGGCTTCCCCTCCCCCCACCCCGGGGCCCGGAGCAGGAGGAGGAGGGGCCTTCTTGCCGCTGCTCTTTGCAACCTGCGGAGGCTGGTGCATGCCCGGCGTGGGCCCGGGCCGCTGCAGGTGCGTGCACCCCCGGAGGAGAGGACTCCCCCAGCCCCGGGCGGATCTGGGGGCTGCGAGCCGCGGGCGGGCGGCCGAGCCGGAGGAAGCAACAAAGACAGGCTGCAGCCGGGGCCGGCGAGGGGCCGCGGCCGCCGGCTCCCGGCGCGGGCTGAGGGCGCCCGGGGAGCGGCGCGGGCTGAGCTGCCGCCCTGAGCGGGGCCCGGGGGGAGGCGCAGCGCCCCCCGCGGGACGCGGTGAGCACCAGCCCGGCCGGGATGCGCCGCGGGAGCGCCCGCGCGGCCCGGGTCCCGGGCGGCCGCGACCCCCGCTGAGCGGAGACACCTGCACCTCGGGCTTCGGGAGGCGCGGGCCTCGCTGACAGCGCCCCTTCCACCCGGAGAGAGGCATCGCCGTTCCTGTCACCTCTGCATGGCTGTCACCCCGCGAGCGGAGCGGCGCCGCTGAGCCCTGCTGACTCGGTGAGTTCCACGAGGCGGGCTCGCGGGCTGGACGGAGGCAGCCCGTGTTGGAAATAAAGGGGTCCTGGATGTTGAGGATCCTGAAGCAGGTAGCTCCTGACCTCCCCTTTCCTTCCCGCACAACTTGCCTGGACCTGCCGGCCAGCCGGCCTGCTGGAGGCTGGGGCCCTCCGCCAGAGGTCACCCCGGCCCTAAAGCCAACAGAGTAGCAGGGGCAGCGCTCTGTCTTCCGAAAATCCCAGGGAACTCGCGCCTTGGAGTGTTTGAGGAGGGCACCAGGAGGGGACAGCTTGGGGTTCTCCTAGAACCCCTGAGATCTTCGGGGCGGCGGGGGGGGGGGGGGGGCTCTGTTACAGGCTGGCGGCTGTTTCTGAGGATCGCTCTGTCTGAGTATAGACTGTAACAGGGTCCCCTTACTGCCCAGATTCCTACAAAAACTCACATCGTGGTGTGACATCACTACCAGGCCCCTGACGTCACTGGGGTTGCGGCAGCCACATGACTTGTCTTGACCAGAGGCCGGAGGGGGCGGGGCGTGGTGGCCAGGGCCAGGCTGGATGCCTTTGGCAGCGGAGGGTGAGGGCAGGCTCCCCACCCTCACCGCAGTCCTCTGACCTAAATCCGGTGCCCTGGTGAGGAGTGGGAGGGGGAGAGGGGTGCACCAGCTGTCTCTGAGGATGCTCCTCCTCCAAGGACAGGTGCTCAGCTTCCGGCACAGAGCCTGGCAGAGCCCGGGGGCTTAGGACTCCCAGACAGCAACTTTCTGCTTTCAAAAAAGACGTTCCAGAGACCCCCCTACCCCTACCCCACCCTGAGTGAGCCACACGCCCAGCAGCAGCTGCAGCTCCCGGGCCCCCAAGGGCGGTGGGCCTCTGCCCCCCGCCAAGGGCTGCTCTGGTCAGGAAGACGAGTGCCTCATCCCCAGCCCGGGAGGGTGCAGAGGAGCTGCCGCTTGCTGCTCCTCAAGGCCCGGGGGCCCCTGCTGCTCACTGCCGAGATGAGGGCCTTGGCCAGGCTTGAACTCCTGCCTGCCCGCTCCTTGGGTGTTTAGGTGGTTTTGACAAGCTCCATGTGGTGCTCGTTACGTGAACAGAGGGCACATGAGGCCCATCAGTGCCAAGGTCAGAGTAAAGCGTGTCTCTGCCCAGGGCCAGCTCCCGGGGGTCAGGCACCCCTAGCACAGGCCCTGTTCCTGTGAGGGCACAGAACCCCGGGCACAGAGCCTGCTGCCCCTCTCTGATCCCTCTGCTCAGTCCCTGTGCGCAGTGGCGCCTGTGTCGATGTGGGTGCAGCTGCTGTGATCGCCTTTCTAGGAAAAGGTTAGAGAACTGTCGTTGCTCCGGTGCGTGGGGTGTGGAGAGCAGAGGGGAGCGTAGGTGAGGTCATGGCGAGAAGCCGGGCCCGTCTCTATGCAGCAGGCATTTATTTCTGTTCCGCCGGCGCGCTGGCCAGATGAGCAGGTCAATAAATATCAGCGGCTGCTCTGGGGGCTGCGGAGAGCCGCTTTCCAGCCGCAGCGGCGGCTCCAAGGACAGAGGCGCAGAGCCGGCGGGGACGGGGAGGAGGGCAGAGGGCGGTGGGCGCTGCCTCTCGGAGCTTCTGGGTTTAGAAACAAACGCGGAGCGTGCCAGAGCCACCAGCACAGGCGGCTGGAGGTCTTCCACGGAGTGTTTACGCTTCCCCAGCCAAGGCGGAGGGGGGCTGTCAGAACTGGGCGATTCCTTCTGCTCGCTTCCCTGGGCTTGGCAACAGCACCGGGACGCGAGGAGGGGGTGCCAGCGTCCCGGCGTCACCGGTGCCGGCACGGCAGGGCCGCAGGGATCCCGGGCCGTGGTCCGTTACAGAGGAGGAGACCGAGCCCGGAGAGAGGAAGGAGGAGCTACAGGTGCGCAGCCAGTCCACCTCAGGTTCCGCTCTCCGCTGTCTTCCCCTCTCCCATGGGCGGAGGGAGGCACCCCACCTGTTGGACGGGGTCCCTGGCTGTCGAGGCAGCTGGCCTCACCCGGATGTCTCACCACACGGAAGCCCGGCTTCCCGGTTACCTGCAGGACAGACTGAGCAGAGCAGCTACTTCCGATCTGGCCTGCGGGCAGCCTGCCCCCTCTCCCCACACTTCTCTTTCTGGGGGAAGGAAGGTCTGGCGTGAACCCTGTCTGCCAGGCAGGGACGAGAGAGTTGGCCCTCGGCTCCTGGCCTTCCGTCCCCGTGGGCTCCCCTGGGTGGGGGGTGAGGCTGTCCCCAGCCACCCTGGGGACCCTCTGGGAGGCAGCCAGCAGAAGGCAAGGACATAGATGGGGAAAAGCAGCCTGAGGGGTGAGGGAGGGTCTGTAGGAGGGGAGCCATACGACTCTCAGAAAGGACACACACGTCGCCAGGCAGAGCGGAAAGTGTTCTGGGCAGTGGGTGTGGCCGTGAGCCAGCCTGTGATTGCGGGGTGGGCCGACTGCGGTTGAGGGGTGGCCCTGGGGCGTCTGTGTCCCGGAGGCTTAGCTGGTGGAGGATCCCGTTAGGGCTCCCCGGGCAGACACCCTACACAGCCCTCTGGTCCAGGAGAGGGTCTCCTCTGCCCCCAGGCAGTCCTTTCTCTCAAGGTTAACTGTCGCCTCCACCCTCAGTAATCCTTATCACGCACCTAATCCCATGGCAGCTTACCATCCCCGGCCCCCTCTGAGCCAAGGAAGTGAGGGTTTAGCACAGATGGTGGCGTACTGTAAGCACTCCATACACGCACTCTCCCATCGTGGCCACTGTCCGCCTCAGCCTCAGGACGGGGCCTTTGAAAGGCATTCCCAGCCCCACCTGGTGCCCAGGACCCAAGGCCGCAGGCAGCCCTGGGACTGCACCCGCCCTTCCAGTTGCTGCTGCTGGGTCGCCTGCCCACCTGCCCGGGCACACCTGCCCGGGCACCCCGCAGAGGTGGCTGCCCGGCTGAGCTGCCAGGGCCCGGCCAGGGGGCCCCTCCTGGGCTCCCTCCGGCCCCCTCCGCCTTGAGGAAGCCGGCGAGCAGCTCATATTCATGAACCGTAATTCAATCAGGCGGCGGTTCCTCTGGGCTCGGCGGCCGGGGGGAGGCGCACAAAAGGGCCGCTTTATGCCTCCCAGGCGGGCGGGAGCGCTCCGGGCCGGAGCCGCCTTTATTGTGTTAACCCATTTGCCTGTCAAGAGCTATTGTGCGCCTTCCCTGCTCTGCTCTGCCTGCCTCGGTGCAGGCTGCGGGAGGAGGCCCCGTCACCTCCGGGCGCCGCCCACCGCCCCGATTGGTTGCTAAGTGATTTGCATCCAAGGTAATCACTTTTATCTCAGAAGGATGTCGGCTGTAATTATAAGCTGCTGACATCTTTTGAAATCTGCCTAATGACTATTTTAGTCTGCCCGGGGGGGGGAGGGGGGGGGGGCTCTGGAGGCTGGGGTGTAGGGGTGGGGGGGGGAGGCAGGCAGGAAGGTGGCTGGGTTTCTTCGACCTGGACCATCGGTTCCTCAGTTTAGAAATGTGTGCGCGCCCACTGCGTGCCCGAACAAAGGCTGTGCGGAGCGGGTGCTGCGTGCCTGCTGGCGGCGGCCGCAGTGCCATTTCAGAGATGGGGAAATAGAGGCTCTGGGACATGAGCTGCCTGCCCAGGATCACACACCCAGTCAGTGGCTGGAAGCTGGGGCTGTCTGATCCCCACATTCCTGTGTCGCCCAGGAGTGGGGCATAGACAGAAACAATAATGGGGGTCACTCCTGGACAGAGGTCACCGCCCGGTGCTGCCCCAGCGAGGAGGCAGGGCTCGGAGAAATTAGGTCACCGCCCAAGACCCCACAGCCAGAGAGGGGCAGAGTGTGAGGCCTGTGGCTGGCTGGCAGTGAGGCTCCAGCACCCCTCACACTCCATTCTGTAAACTCCTGCCATCAGCCTGGGCTCGGGCCCTGCGGGCCTCGCTCTGGGCGGCCCAGCGCGGAGGAGACACACTCCATGGGGAGTAAGATGAGTCTGTAACCAGCTCAGGCCGAGCAGGGCTGGAGGAGAGGCGGGGGGAGAGGCGGGGGGAGAGGCGGGGGGAGAGGCGGGAGAGAGGCAGGGGGAGAGGTGAGGGAGAGGCTGAGAGAGAGGGGGCGGCACAGCTGGTCACGGAGGGCTTCCTGACAGAGGGGCCTTTGCTCTGGACCCTGAAGACTGGCTGATGTGCCCAGCAGGGAGAAGGGGACGTCACTGCAGAGGGGGGTTGAGAACCAAGGGGATGATCAGGAAGAGCCGGGACGCTTACAAGAGGGCGGAGGTAAACGAGGGTGTGCAGGGATTGGAGTGTGATTGAGGGGAACACGGCTCTATGTCCTCGGACAAGTCACTGGGCCTCACGTTCCTGTCTGTTCCAGGCGGCCATACAGGTTTCTCCCAGGCTGTGGGGGGTGAGTCTGAGTGTGTGCACCACTCGGGTGAGCTCGGCTGAGCCCTCAGAGCTGGGTGGGCAGGGCTCAGGCCCACAGCGAATCAGCATCCCGGCACAGCAGCTGCTTGGGGCCCCGGGAGCCCCTGCCATTGTGCCGAGGGCACGGGGACAAAGGCCTGAGGGGTCAGGGGGTAAGGCCGAGGCTGGCTGTGAACAGGCGCCTGGGGACGGGGGCTTAATGATGCAAAACTTAATGACCCGGAGTCTGGGGAGGGGCCTTCCTGGGAGAAGGAGGGGGGGTCCAGCCACCAGCTGTCTGCTCCACAGATTTGCTGCCAAGGCTGGGTCAGCTGCCCCACGGGGTCCAGGTCCGAGCGTGGCCCTGGGGAGGCAGAGGTAGCAGGGCCTCCCAGCCCCATTCAGTCCCCGGGCCTGCATTCGGGGCCTGGCATCTGAGTCACCTCAGCCTCATTGTCTGTCCGATGAGCCAGGGTCCATTTTGGAGGGCAGCTGTGAGGCGTGGCAGCCGGGGAGCAGTGGGCAGTAAACAGGAACTGCTGCTTTTGCTCTTTATTCATCTGATCATTCAGAGAGATTCAGTGCTTCGTGCCAGGCTCCCTGCCAGGTGCCGGGGATGCAGAGATGAATAAGCCCAGTTGCCTTGAAAGCTGGTAAGGCCTCCAGCTCAGCGTCACAGTGCAGTGAGTCAGTCACCACAGCACAGAGTTCACATCTGCAGGCACGGGGCCAGGAATCGGGGGCAGCGGAGTATGCTAGGAAATCAGAGGTGAGCGTTATTCCTGCCCGCTGAGGTAGCCAGGGAGGGCTCCCTGGAGGTGGAGGCGTTTTCACATGCTGGCTTTGGGGCTGTCAGTCCAAACACCTGTGCCTGTTGTTGGAAACCACAGGGCACTGGTGACATCGGCTCTGTGCAAGTCTGACCGCTGGCTTTGGCACTTGGTTCTCTCGTGTAGTTCTTACTGGTCCGGGGAAGGGCGTTTCCATTCCTGCCGTACAGATGAAGAGCCGGAGGCTCAGTGAAGTGACGCGGCAGGTGGGGCCATGCGGCAGGCCAGCAGAACCCCCTTTCTTATCCTCTCGAGCCTGCGGCCGCCCTCTGCCTGTGAGGGCACCGGGCTGCGGGGCTGTCACTCAGGAATGCTTGGGCAGAGGCTGAGAGGGCCCGTCGGGGCCAGCTGTTGCCTTTATGAGCTACACGACCTTGAGCGGGCCATCCCCCGCCAGCCAGGCCTCAGCTGCGTCCTCTGAAATGTCAGGGATGGCACGCCCTGGCAGGCCTGGCTTGCTTTACAGTGCGGTGCCCTTGGCAGACATCGCCAATCAATTGCTGCCCTCTCCCCCTGCTGAGTTCTTCCCCTGACCTTGGGTTCTTTCCAGGGCTCTGGGCAGGCAGCATGAATCAATCAGCAGGGTTCTTGCTGGGCTCTGGGCAGGCAGCACAAACCTGCGCGCTGACGCCCGCTCGCCTGCCTGGCCTGGAAGAGCTCAGGTTCCCTCCGGCCCTGCTCCCGGGCTCAGAGGCCAGGGTTCCAGGGCGAAGGGTGCGGGAGGGTCTTTTCTGAGGACATGGGTTGTTCTCCAGCCACAGGAGCCGTGCAGGGGTGAGAGTGTAACCTTTGTTCATCCCCCAGAGCCTGTGTCCCCTGCACGCAGCCCAGCTCCTGCTCAGCGTGAGTGCTCCGGGCGGATTCCGGCGCTTTCCGTCTGAGTGATAATAGCCGAGCTGCTGGGCTCTTTCGGAGAGCAAGGTCCTTCGTGGCCACCCTCTCACTCGTCATTCTGCAGGACAACCGCAGCCCCCGTCAGCCCCTCCGGGAAGAATGCTCACCCCATTTCAGAGGTGAGGAAGCCGAGTCCGAGTGGCTCAGAAGAGGAGCCGTGCCCTTGCTGAGCGGCTGGGCTGGCGTTCGCGCCCAGGTCTCCAGCTCCACAGCCTGGAGCAGGGCTGAGAGGGGCAGACGGGCAGCCTTAAGGAGAAGGTTTCCTCAAAGACTGTCTGGCTTCTGGCAGGCAGAGCTGGGCCTTCTGGGAAAAGTGGGGGGAACAGCATGAGAAGCAGCTCAGAGGCAGGCAGGAGCGTTTAGGCTGAGGGACTGGTTGTGGCTGGATGTGGGGAGAACGGCAGAGAGGGAGCCAGGCCTGGCCTTGGCCTTCGGACTTGGCCCTTCCGTAGTGGGGAACTGGCAGTCTGTCTGAGTGTATTCAGTCACTGTCTCCGTCAGCCCAGGGCAAGGTCAGCGGGAAGCATGCCTGGCACCCAGCAGGTGGGCATCGAGAGATGTTTGCTGAGTGAGGAAGTCAGTGCTCCCGGGCTGACAAGCGCCTGGCCTCCCCGTGGCCCAGCTGCAGGAAGAGGCCAGCATCCTCTTTCCAGGAAAACTTGAGCATCGGGGTGGGGGTGGGCTGGAGCAGGGGGCCAGGCGGGTGCTCCCCTCCCAGCACCCCGTCCCTGCTGCCGGCCCCGGTCCCCCTCCTGGACTCTGAGGAGTGCCCGCGGGGCTGCGCGCCTGGCAGGCAGCCGGGACCCAGTGCTTTGGGGGATAAAAGATGAAGGTTCACGACCATTTTTTAACTCAATAAAGGGAGAGACAAGCTGCAGGCTGCAGGCTGGAGATATAATTAGTTCGTAGCAGTGGCGCTTTCTTGATTTAGCTTCTGAGAGAACAAGACAAGGATGTTATCCCCAATTAGCAGTAACATCCAGTCGGAGCTCAATAGGTGAGATAACAAGCTATTTTTATGACTTTCTTCCCCTGCTCGGAGGGGCGGGGGAAGGGCGCAGCGGCCTTATTTCTTCCCATCGGGGAGCAGTTATTAGCGAACGCAGGGTTCCCCAAAGGCACATGATGGATCTGCGAGCCCAAACAGGCACGCGTCCCGGCTGGCCGGCTGGCCGGCTGACCCTCGAGTCCGGGACAGTGGACGGGTGCGGGGCCGGCCCCATTCGGAAGCCTCTGAGAAGGCTCCCAGGGGGGAGAGCCCCTCGGAGCGGCCCGGAAGCCCAGGCCTGGCCCTGGCCGTGCTCTCAGTAACTCCTCCCTCCCTGCCTGCTGCACGGAGGCCGAGGGCCACTCCCTGGGACAGGACCGAGCCAGCCCTCGGCAGCTCTCCTTGGCACACCCCGGATTCTCTCCACCGCCTGGGCCAGAGGCCCTGGTCCCTCGGCCTTGAACCTGCCCCTGGCACTCTGTCTGCCGGCCCCCATTACGGCTCGCACCGCCTGACCCCCCTCCTGCATCCGGGTCCCAGACCCAGGCTCTGGCAGGGGCTGAGTGGTGATTAACGCCGCTCTGTCCACCCTCGTTACCCCCCCAGCCAGGGCGCCCGGTACCGGCCAAGTCTCCGCTGGGCAGGGAGGCCCTGCCAAGCCCCACCCCGGCTGCCTGGCCACACTCCGGCTCCTGGCCAGGGCTAGGGGATGCCCAGAGAGGTAGCTGGCATGGCTGGCATGACACCCCGTCAGCCGGGCCCCAAGCCCAGAGCAGGCTCCTGGGCCTCGGCCCATCCTGGAGCAGCGGGCCCCGCCCTGCCTCCAGCCCCGGCTCCCCGTCAGCGTGAGCCCCTCGCTTGCGGTTCCGACAGCTGACAAACCCAGCCATGCAAAGTGGGAGTTTAATTGCAAACAGTTTTTATGGATCATGGGCCCATCTGTGCCACCATATGCAAAAGGGAAAAAAATCTGCATTAAAATTTTTTCTCCCTGCCCCGCCCCCCAAAACTGATTCCAAAAGAAACAGTCGCCAAGGTTTTTCTGGCTGTAGCCAAGCACAGCGCCGGGCCTGGCCCAGGGCTTCCTGCAGGGCGGCTGGCAGACTCAGGGCCCCGGTGGGCAGGGGGCGAGGCCCAGGGAGCCTGCCGCAGGAGGCAGGAGGGCCTCAGCACACTGCCCGCAGTCCCCACCCACCGGTTGCTCTCGGCTCCGGGCCTTGGTGCCTGCTGCCGCTGTTGGAGCGCTTGCTGCCCTTGCCCACCACCTCGCCGATGCCGTGTGTGTGTGTGTGTGTGTGTGTGTGTGTGCATGCACGTGTGCACATGTGTATGTGTGTGAGAGTGTGTGTGCGTGTGTGTGAGTGTGTGTGCATGTGTGCGCATGTGTATGTGTGTATGAGTGTGTGTGTATGTGTGTGAGTGTGTGCGTGTGTGTGTGAGTGTGCGTGAGAGTGTGTGCACGTGTGCACATGTGTATGTGTGTGGGCATGTGTGTATGTGAGTGTCTGCGTGTGTGTGAGTGTGTGTGCACGTGTGCGCATGTGTATGTGTGTGCGCATGCGCGCGCACATGTGCGCATGTGTGTGTATGTGTGAGTGTGCGTGCATGTGAGTGTGTGTGCACATGTGCGCATGTGTATGTGTGTGTGGGTGTGTGTATGTGAGTGTGTGCGTGTGTGAGTGTGTGTGCGCGTGTGCGCATGTGTGTGTATGTCTGAGTGTGCGTGCGTGTGTGTGCACGTGTGCGCATGTGTATGTGTGTGTGGGCATGAGTGTGTGTGCGTGCATGTGCACATGTGCGCATGTGTGTGTGTGTGAGTGTGTGCGTGCGTGTGAGTGTGTGTGCACGTGTGCGCATGTATATGTGTGTGGGTGTGTGCGTGTGTAGGTGTGTGAGTGTGCGTGAGTGTGAGAATGTGTGTGCACTTGTGCACGTGTGTGTGAGTGTGTGTGTATGTGTGCACATATGAGTGTGTGTGGGTGTGTGTGTATGGCCTCTAGAGCAGAACTTGGCAGGGCGTGGCACCACACAATGTTGTGTTGTTGTTGTTGTTTTAATCCTCACCTGAGGATATTTTCCCACTGACTTTTAGGGAGAGTGGAGGAGAGAGGGAAGGACAGAGAAACATAGATGTGAGAGAAACACATCGATTGGTTGCCTCCTGCACGCGCCCCAACCAGGGCCCAGGCCAGGGAGGAGCCTGCAACTGAGGTGCATGCTCTTGACCCGAATGGAACCCAGGACCTTCCAGTCCACAGGTCGGCGCTCTAGCCACTGAGCCAAACTGGCTAGGGCAACATCACACAGTGTTGGAAATTTGAGAATGAGTGTGGTGGGGCCCCCAGACAGGACTTTCTCCACCATGTCTCGCCCAGGAAGTGGGCGCAGGCGTGGTTTGACAGTCAGTGAGTGCCTTGTTTCTCCGCCTGCTTCAGAGAGGCAGACGGAGGCTGGACAGTTCCCCCTGAGGCTGCCCACGCTCACGGACTCCCTGTTCCCGTGGTCCCTGCTGCCGGGGTGCCTCACCCAAGGGCCCGCCCCCCTCAGGCCTGCAGAGAGGGCCCCACCCGAGCCCGAGGGGCTGGCCATCAGCGTCCTGAAGGATTCACCCGAGGCAGCCTGCCAGCGTTCCATCGCCGGCCACCTCATCCCCACCTCAGACTGACGGTGCTCCCTCTCTGTGCCTCAGTTTCTTCTTCTGTAAAATGGGGATAAGTTGCAGAAACTGGTTTGGCTCAGTGGATAGAGTGTTAGCCTGTGGACTGAAAGGTCCCAGGTTCGATTCTGGCATGTACATTGGTTGTGGGCACATCCCCAAGTAGAGGGTGTGCAGGAGGCAGTTGATCGATGATTCTCGATTTTTCTTTTTTTTTAAATATATTTTATTGATTTCTTACAGAGAGGAAGGGAAAGAGATAGAGAGCTAGAAACGTCGATGAGAGAGAAACATCAACCAGCTGCCTCTTGCACACCCCCTAACGGGATGTGCCCACAGCCAAGGTACATGCCCTAGACTGGAATCGAACCTGGGACCTTTCAGTCCGCAGACCGACGCTCTACCACTGAGCCAAACCGGTTTCGGCTCTCATCGATGTTTCTAACTCTCTATCCCTCTTTCTTCCTCTCTGTAAAAAGTCAATAAAATTTATATATATATATTTTTAAATGGGGATAAGTCAATAGGACACTGCATATGAAGATCTCATTTCTCTTCCCCATAAAGGGTCTTTCCTTTGCTCACTGATGTCTTCCCAGCATCCTAATCCGGACACTTGATGCTTACTGAATGAGTGAATGAGTGAATGAATGCATGCATGAGGGAGGTCTTGGGAGGACTCCAGGGAGGGAATGAGACATGGGCTCTAGGCTGGCCAGAAATGTGGGGGTTTTACCCCCTTTCTATTGAAGTCTAACCCGCTGGGCAGCCTGGGGGGGTTAGGAAGCCCATTCTCCTGATGAGGAAAACTGAGGCTCTCAGAGATCGAGAGACCCTCCCAAGCCACGCAGCTGGAAAGCGGCCGAGCTGGCACTGGAACCCGGATCCCTGTGACTCCAGCTGACCAAGTCCCTGCCCCTCTCCTTACGGGTGAGGAAGGTGAGGTCTGTGTCAGGGGAAGGGATTTGGCCAAGGTCACACAGCAAGGAGATAGTCCCAGCGTCTGTGGTTTGTGCTCCTTCCTGTCCCAATTAAACAATAGGAAACAGCCCTCCAGCCTCAGACCAGGCCAGCTGCCTCCGCTGCTCTTCCCCTCCCCCCGCTCCCTCTCCTCTCCCTCCTCCGTCCCCAGAGCTGTGCCTGGGATCACTGTGCCTGTGGGTTTCCCCGTCACGACAGGAGCCAGCAGCTCAGCGTGTGCCAGCAGCCAGGCCCTATGCCGGGGGCCCGTGCCCAAGGCCCCAAACCCTCCCACAACAGGTAGCAGGAGGAAGTGGGAGCCCGGGGCCCCGGACACGCACAGGCTGGCCAGGCCCCTGGCAGGAGCCCAGGCCAGGCACCAGGCAGCCGGCTCCCGCCCGCCAGCGATCACCGGCTCCCGTTGTAATCATTAAAACTATTAGAAAACGTTCGGTTGAAGCAAATGTCAGGCGCCGAGCTGTGCTTTGTAAACGCTCACAATTAATGCCAATCAGGCCCGGAAAGAAGCCGGCCTGGAATCCTGTCTGTTTCGTCTCGTTTGTCAGCTGGTGCCGCTTCATGTTGCACATTTTCATACAATTGCTATAAACATAAAAGGAAACTCCGCCGTTCCCGGCGCCCGGATGGTGCGGCTGACTTAATTACTCGCTGTTCCGCTGCTCACTTGGCCGCCGAGCCCAGGGGAGGGAGGGGGCGCTGTGTGGCAGGGTACAGCTCTCGGGGGTCAGCCAGGGAGATGGGTCAGCCTCCAGGGCCGAGTCTCCTACCTCCCCCGCCCCCGCCCCCCGCCCCCGCCTCCCGGGCCAGGCGGCCCCGGAGCTGAGGATGTCTGTGAAACGAGCCATCTGCTAACGTGTTCGCCAAACCCTGACGGAGGAAAGAGGGGCTCGGAGTCCCTGAGACCGGCGTCAGACCCCTAGTCCATCTCGGATGGGCCAGGGTTTGTTGCCGCCTCCTGCACGCCAGGCACCGCACTGCTTGCCAGTTGGGCCTCAGTTTCCCCGTCTGTGAGTGATGGCTGGGCCCGGGCTCTGGGCTGGGCCTCAAGCCTTTCCTCACGTGGCTGTTGCACAGACTCTCCGAGGACCCACAGGAGGCAGGGCCTGGTGTCCCGCTGCTGGAAGCGGTGGAGCTGGGGTTGGGCCCGCGATGCTGGACGCCAGAGCCCATAACCAGTCTGCCACCCTGCCCTCCCTCCCTCCCAGGCGGGGCAGCCATAGGGTGGAAAGGAGGTGAGGGAGCTAAAAGTCACAGCACACGGCAGGTGTTTTGTGAACGGTAGCTGCTGTCATCCCACTGCCAGCAGACGGGCCAGGGGCGGTGGGCAGCTCAGGCTCTGGCCCAAGGGGCAGCGCTAACACACATGGACTTTGCTGGCTGGAGGGTGGAGGGTGGAGGGCTCCACAGGGGTGCCCTTCCCCCTCCCTCCCCAAGGGGCCCCCCAGCTCTCAGGGGAGGGCTAAGGAGGGGAGGCTGAGCATGCCTCGCCAAATCCTCGGACACTCCTGCCCAGCCCTTCCCCGGTGCTGGTGCTAACGGTATGCCAGGCCGCACACTAACAGAACCCTCCGCGTCCCAGGGCCCTGGCCTGGTATTACTGTCTCCATCGCACGGATGAGAAAACAGGTCCAAACTGGCCTAAGGTTACACGGCTACAAAGGCGGGAAGCTGGAGGCAGATTCACGTCCAAGTCCATCTGCTCCGAAGCCGTCCCCGTGCCTTCCCAGCCCCTCCTCATCGTGGCCTGGATGTGGCCTTGCCACACGGCGAGCCCTCCCAAGACCCTCTGAGCTCTGGCTCCCTGCAGACGGGTCTCCCGAGGCCAGGCTGCTCTGAGGGACACAGCGGCCTTTGTGTGGGCTTGGGCCAGGCGGGCAGCCCCGGTGGGAGAGGGCAGAGCTGCCAGGCGGCCAGGGATAAATGCTCAGAGCCAGGAATAGAGGCCCCTTTGTGTGGTGTTCCGTGGGGGAAGGGCTGCTGCCAGCTGCCACCCTGTGACCGGGGCGGTCTGAGCCCTCCATAGAGGTCTGCTGCCACCCCCAGAGGTCCCCCTGCCGCCTCCTCCCACCATTATTTGCCTTCCTCTCATTTTCTGGGGCCTCTGGCTCCTCGGGAGCCACTGGCAGCCATTGATCATGTTTGCTGTGGGCATACTATGTGCCACCACTGGGCCAGATACTCCACCAACCCTGCAGGTAAAGGTCACATGTGCCAGATGTGACACTGAGGCTCAGAGAAAACTGGAGTGAAATAGTAGAGTCCAGGCTTGGGGGATGTGGGGCCCGGCAACGCTGAGCGCACAGTGCCTACGACGCTCAGTCAGCCTGCACAAACGTGACCTGGGTTTCCCGCATTCCTAGTGTGTCCTGGGAGAGGTGAGGGGGCGAGCTGAAGCCGTGGGCGGTGACAGGGATGTGGGGTAACTCTTGGGAGCATCAGCACGTGGCAGGGGCTGTCTCTTTGGGTCCCTCCTCCAGCCCCATTTTACAGGCTCACAGACTGAGGCTCGGATCCCGGGGTCCGTGGAGCCACAGATGAGGAGAGGTAGCTTCCTGGGAGCCCGCCAGCCTTCTCCTGGCTCCCACCAGGCCCGCGGGGCAGCCTCCCCTGCAGGCACTGGCCACGCCCCTGGGTGACCCCAGCTCCGGGAGGCCCAGGACCCCACAGGAAGCCCCACAGGCTGATGACTGCCCACGGCGTCATCCGGCCTCCGGGACCAGCTCGCTGGCACCAGGCCGCGCCCTCCTCTGGGCCTTTGCTCGGGTGGGGCATCCACCAGGAGCCCTAACCCCCCTGCCCCTGCCTTCATGCCTCGCACACCCCTTCTCTCCACGTAACTCCGACAGCCTCGCCCCCACGCACCCCGTCTCGTTAAGGCTTGGGGTCTTGTACCCTGCTCACTGCTTCCAGGGCCCCAATCCTTGCGTCTCTCTCCCAGCTCTTTAGTGTGGCACACAGTAGGCCTTCAATCAAGTCTGAAACAGACACAGCCCTGCCTTCCCGGGGCCTAGTCTCCACCTAGTGGGAGAATGAGGTACACACAGACCACTGACCAGGCTGCACGCCTCGGAGTGGGGTCACGGGGTCACGGGTAGGACCGCCGAGGAGCAGGAGGCTCCTCCCATGGCTCTCCTGCTCTCAGGGACCCTCCAAGCCCGGCTGTGCCCTAAACACTCGGCCCTCTCACCCCCCTGAGGCTCAGGGAGGCCGGAGGACAGGGAGGAGGACAGAGGCTCAGGGAGGACGGGAGGACAGAGGCTCAGGGAGGACAGGGAGGAGGACAGAGGCTCAGGGAGGCCGGAGGACAGGGGGGAGGACAGAGGCTCAGGGAGGCCGGAGGACAGGGAGGATCAGGCTCAGGGAGGCCGGAGGACGGGAGGACAGAGGCTCAGGGAGGCTGGAGGACAGGGAGGATCAGGCTCAGGGAGGCCGGAGGACAGGGGGGAGGACAGAGGCTCAGGGAGGCCGGAGGACAGGGAGGAGGACAGAGGCTCAGGGAGGCCGGAGGACAGGGAGGAGGACAGAGGGTCAGGGAGGCCGGAGGACAGAGGCTCAGGGAGGACAGAGGCTCAGGGAGGATAGAGGCTCAGGGAGGCCAGAGGACAGGGAGGAGGACAGAGGCTCAGGGAGGCTGGAGGACAGGGAGGATCAGGCTCAGGGAGGCCAGAGGACAGGGGAGGACAGAGGCTCAGGGAGGCCGGAGGACAGGGAGGAGGACAGAGGCTCAGGGAGGCTGGAGGACAGGGAGGAGGACAGAGGGTCAGGGAGGCTGGAGGACAGGGGAGGACAGAGGCTCAGGGAGGCCGGAGGACAGGGAGGAGGACAGAGGCTCAGGGAGGCCGGAGGACAGGGGGGATGACAGAGGGTCAGGGAGGCCGGAGGACAGGGAGGAGGACAGAGGGTCAGGGAGGACAGAGGCTCAGGGGGGACAGAGGCTCAGGGAGGCCGGAGGACAGAGGCTCAGGGAGGACAGAGGCTCAGGGAGGACAGAGGCTCAGGCAGGCAGACACTGGCCGAGCCCCACAGCTGCTGAGGGCGGAGGCTCTGCCCATCTGACCCCGGAGCAGCGCCCTCTCCAGGGCAGAAACCTCAGGTGCCCATGGGCCAGCCACGTGGCAGGTGGACAGCGTGGCTGCCACTTTGCTGGTGGGAACGTGGACTCCGTGGTTCCAGAGCGGCCAGTTTTAGTCTGTTTTCAAGAGAAACCAGAGGTGAGAATTTTAGGTGGAATTTTGTTTTTCATTTTAGTATTGGCAACCATGTCACAATTTTTTAATTTTTATGTTACTGTAGCAAACGGCAAACAGAGGAGGTGTTTGTGGGGTTCGCACCCCTCAGTGTTGGGGTACTGTCTGGGTGGGGGCATGATGGGAGTCCCAGGCATCTCACCTTCCCCCTCTCCAGCTGGCACGCGCCCCCAGAACCCAGAGGCAGCTCCATACTCCCCTCAAGACACCCCCAGAGGCCGCCTTCACCGCCAGCGGCAGGAGGCAGGGCTTGCGCCCCACAAGGGCACCACCCAAACAGCTATAATCAGCAGCCTCGCCAAGACTTCAACTCACCCAATTATCCTGTGAGGGAAAAACACACAAAATGAAAACAAATTAACATGTTTGCACAGAAGCTGCTGCAGCAACACACACAGCCGTGAGCACGCACATGCTGGCACGTGCCCCGGAAGGCTCAGGCACGGCTGCCACCCTCCCGAGCCTGCGCCCACCACGCAGGGCGGGCTAGGTGCGCCCGTTGTGCCCACCGCCCTGAGCCAATCACAGCTGGATTACCCCAGACCTGGCAGGGCCTTGTCTCAGTCCACCAGCTCCCAAGGATCTGTTTGGCTTTTTAATAAGAAACACATAAAATTCATTATGTGCCAGAATTTAACCTCATTGACCTGAATCCCTTCTTCAGAGGGAAAACGGAAGCACAGAGAGGTTAACTGACCTGCCCCAGGCTGCACAGCGGACGGGGTGGAAGAGCTGGGGTTCCAGCCCCTGTCCATTCTTCTCTCCCACCTCCACCCGCCCCGCCCGCTCTCACTGAGGCCGAGGGTGGGTGCCCACGACTTTGTGTTCAAAGGCCCGATCCATCAGTCACTCCCTGGAGGGCCGTGGGCAGGTGGCTGCTCCTCTGTGCCTCAGCGTCCCCTCCTGGGAGATAGGGGTAATAACAGTCCTACCCTAGGGAGGCAGGAGAATTCAGAGGTGAGCCACTGCAATGTACTACATGTGCTGGCTGTGCAGGGGTGAGGTCCCTCCCGTGGGCTCAGTTGGCCCCAGAAGACTTGCTCACAGATTGCCTGACCCCGTGGGGTGCGTGACAGACTCTGAGCCCATGAGCATGCAGCCATGGGCTCAGAGTCTCCCTCTTCTGGAAAGCTGCTCCTGGGGGTGACCCCTCTTCTCGGGCTTCTTTGAAGCTCCATGTGACTCAGGGTTGGGGTGAAGGCAGCGTGTGCCTGGTCACCCCTGTTGTGTCTGAGCTGCTCTGGGCCCACCGCCGGGCTCAGGTCTGGCGATGGAGTGTCATTCCCTCCGCCCCCTCTCGCCTGGTGTTTTGGGGCTCGCCCCTGGGGGCTGAAGGATAAACTGTGCTAGGAATTTGGTTTTAGTCCTTGGAACTCGAGGGTCCTCCAGCCAGGGCTGCAGACACGCCCCAGCCCCTTCCACTCTGAGCAGCCACTTACACACCCTTCACGCCTCCAAATCGCGGGCTGTCATCTCTGGCCAGTCAGCCTCGGGGTCTCCTCCCTCCTCTCACTGCGCATTCACCACCTCAGCTCTCATCGGCGCTGAGGAGAGCTGAGGGGGACGCGCGGGCACGGCGGACAGTGGGGCTGAAGGAGCTGAGGGGGAGCGGAGCAGCCACTGCCGCTGAGCGGTGGTCACACTGTGTGCACCACCCGCTCCGTCCGCACCAGGGCTGCGGGAGGAAGGTGTGGTTTCCAGCCCGTTTTTCAGGTCCCTGCTGTGTCTGAGGGACTCCGTGGCTGACGGGAGTCCTGCTGTTAAGTGGCAGAGCCTGGCTTGGAACACAGAGCCTGGGTTCGTGCTTTAACCGTGGCCTCGGACAAACCCTTTCTGGGTGCTGCCGGCCGAGGCTGAGGCAGGCAGTGCCCCAGGGGCTGCAGAGTGAGGACCGGCAGTCGGATGCCCTGCTGGTGCTGGTGGCAGAGGCTGGCTTCATTGGCCTCAGGACGTCCCCTTCGGCATCAGCCTCTTGGGCTACAGTCATGCGGATCCCTCAGGGCCAGGGTGGCGCCTGGGGGAGCTGACCCAGTGCCTACCCCAGGGCCGGCCAGTCCTTTAGGGCATGGGGTGACCCTGGCATGGCCTGCCCCAGGCATGAGTCCCACAGACCGGCCTCCACACGGCCCCAGCACGTGGCCGTGGCAGGCCCTGCCCCGGGAGCCTCCTGCCCGCACCTCTCCGGTGCGCTCCCGGCTGAGGCGGGTGTGCAGGATGCAGTCGCTGCGGGTGAAGCCGCCCAGGCCTCCGGGGGGCCTTCCTCCCCCACAGAAGCTTCTAGACATGAGGGGGTGGGGCGGGCAGGCTCCCCTTGCTCCCAGGCCCTGCCCACTGGCGTGTGACAGGGGCCTCCGAGGAGGCTTTGCCCACTTCCTGCCAACCTGTCCCTCTGCCCATTCACCTCTGTGTTGACCACACCACGCGGTTCACTGGGGTCCGGGTGTTCCAGATGTGTGGAGGGGTTGGTTGGGTTGAGGCGGTGAACTGTGCAGTGACATGGGGGGAAGAGACCCCAAGGCAGATGACCAGAGAGGAGAGGAGCCCAGCAAGGAGTGGGGCTCACTGAGAGGGGACAGGCCCCTCGCTGCTGCGCCCCCTGGGCAGGCTACGTCTCCGGACCCAGCTCCGCCAGCAGCCTGTGCAGAGGGTCGCACGCAGTGAGGTGACGTTCAGAAGAAGTTGGTTGAGAGCCTGGGAACTGCACACTCAGAGGTTCAAACCCCGCTCCACCCTTGGGAACTGCACACTCAGAGGTTCAAACCCCGCTCCAGTTCCAGTGGCCATTCTGAGCTGGAACAGCAGAGGGCATGGCTCCCTCCTGCCCGCCCTCCTGAGGCTCGGAGAGCCAAAGCAAGGGCACTGGGGTACACGAAGGAAGGAGAAGGTTTTTGTTTGTTTTTTCCTTTCTTTACAAAAGAAACAGTCTGATCACGGAGGCGCACATGCGTGCGTTGCTACATGGGCATGGCCTGGCCCGGGCCCGGCCCTGAGGAAGGGCCCGCTCCATGCTGAGCCTGTCCTCCGCCCCGCATCCATCGGCATGTTCTGGCCGGAGCTGCTGGGAGCCACCTGCCTGCCCGGGCCCCATTGTCTGGCATGTGGGGCTCGGCAGCCGTTGTTCGCACACATCTGATCCGTCTTTTCCACATCAGATCATTTGTAACCGTCACCAGGCAGTCGGCCCGTCGCCGATCCAATCTCGGCTTTGTGCTGTCACAGCCGTTTTTCTGCGCCAGGCTGATTTTCAAAAGAGGCCCATCTTCTGGGCCCGCTTTTGTAAATGGGGGAGGGGCAGGGATCTTTGTGTGGATGCATGTGTCTGTGTGTGTGTCATCCCCCCGCACGTGTGTACACACACACACACACACACTGGTCTCTGTGTGTCAGTACCGAGAGCAGGATTTGGACTGAGCAGGTTGACAAGGGCCCTGACTGCCACCTCTATCCCCATCCTCTGCCCACCCTGAGCTCCTACTATGTGCCCGTGTCCAAACAGGAGAGTGTGTGCGGGAGAGACAGATGCTAACTCATTCAGCAGTGAGATGGTTTCACGTAGCGATGGCCGGGAAGGAAGGACAGCGGTGATGGGACGGTGGCCGGGGTGAGGCCTCCGGGGGAGGTGGTGTGGGAGCTGAGGCTGAACGAGGAGACGGTGCTGACACACGTGTTAGTGCTGCCGGTCTGAACCGAGATGCCCTGTACGTGGGAAATCCACTCCAGACCTCAAAGATTTGATATAAAAAAAGAAAGTGAAAAATATCGTATTAGTACTTTTTTACTACTGATTACATGTTGAAGTGACACTATCTTGGCTATACTGGGTTAGGTAAAGTAGATTAAAAGTAATTTCTCTGTGGGCACTGGAAAATGTATTCATTTTCGCCGGAGAGCACTGTTGTAGAATTTCTGGGTGGAAATAATGTTTTAGCGCAGATGCAAAGGCCCTGGGATGAGACCAGGGGCCGCGGGTCAATCGGCCCGCTGGAGGGCAGAAGAGAAGCCGTGCACTGAGCAGGGCGGCCAGGGGAGGGCCAGGGTGGGGAGGGGTCAGCAGAGGGTCAAGCAGGGTGTTGCTAGAAATGCCGCAGAAGCCAGTGTGGGAGCTCTGAGTGGACAGGCAGTCAGCTCCACATGGAAGAGCTCAGCCTGGCCACGGTGGGTGGGGGGTGTTCAGGGGCTGTGGAAGTGGGGAGGTGACAGGGCACATGGTCGGGACAGGGCTCTCCTGTGGAAGAGTCACTGACATGACCTGCTGGAGGGTTGGCTAGACCAATCCGACCCACACCTCCCAAAACAGCTCCCTGCTTCCCTCAGCTCCTGGATGTCAGAGCCTCTGGGCCTTCTTGTCCTCCTGCCTCCCTCCCCCACCTCCCCACCCCCTCTCCTCTCCACTTCCCTGCCCACCCCCTACACCAAGACCTTCTCTGAGCCTCTCCTGCCTGGACCAGCACTCGTCCACAGGAAGTGGTTTGCCTCTCGCCTTGAGGTGGGGTCCCCGCTGCCCGGTGGCTCTGCCTGGCCTCGCTCAGAGGGCGTGTTGTCAGTTGCTCACTAAGAGGTATCTTCTCCGGCAGCCACCTCAAGCTCTGCCCTCTCACAGTGTCTTTTACGTCTCCACACACTCGCCTGTGCTCGGGACCCCCTCCCCCGCCGCCTTCTCCTGCTGTTTCCTTCCTACCTGCCTGTGGATGAGAATCAGAAACCTTAGCAGTGGCTGCCCCTGAGGGAGTAACTGCGGTGACCCTGGCCTTCATGTGTACTGATCCGTGGTAAGGAGGAAACTGAGGCTGAGAGATGAGGGCTTTGCTCAGGGTCACAGGGTTAAGGGACAAAGCTGGAGTTTAGTTAAGAGAGGAAGTTCAGGCGACTGGCTCCAAAGCCCCGACACACCCTGGCACCCTTACGAGGCAGCAGGGCTGTGCTTTCGTCCTGACACCCCTGGGGAAGGTCGGGTGGCCCCATTATGGCTTGTTATCCGGCCTTGTCATTGCCCCTGTGACCCCTCCCTTCCCCGTCAGATCTGTTACTGCCTCGACCTCTCGCACACCCCAGCACACAGTAGTTGCTTTATTTGTCCTTTACCTCGCCAGAGGTTGGAGTGCTGCCCAGGGCAGCTGCACCAGGTTAGTTCCCATGGCAACTGATGTCACTACACTCCCGGGCTCGGCCCCGCCCCTTCCTCCCCGGCGCTGGGAGCTGGCCGTGGTGCTGAAGGGCCTGCGCAGCCACCCCCAGGTGGCGGCTCCGTGCTCCCTGGACACTTCCTGAGCCCGGCTTACTCTGCCTCCCGGGGCCAGCCTCTCGCTTTCCTTCCCTTCCCTTTGCCAGCCGGTTTCCTGAGGGCCTACTATGCACGGGCTCTGGTCAGAGCACCGTGAACCCACGGCGGAGGATGGGGAGAGCCACATGGGAGCCCCATTCCTTCCATTGCCCATGGGACATTTATTAGGCCCCCCGTGTGTCCCAGAGAAGCCCTCGAGGGGCCCGGACCTCACTTGAAAGGAGGGTAGAATTCCAAGGGGGAGGGACGTGGAAGGGCCTGCAGGCGGAAGGGACTGTGAGGGCCGAGCCAGCAGGTGGTGGTGAGGTGCGTCCTGAGGGATGCCGCCCCCGGACTCTGCTGCCCGCTCCCCAGAGTTCCTGGTTGTCGGTTCAAGTTTTGGTCTCCCCTGCAGCCCATAACAACCAGCATCTGTGGCTCCAGGGCCTCGCCCAGGGCTGGACCAATGAGGTGCTAGGAACAGTGAGTGAGGACCAAATGGAGGGGAGTCTCCCGGGTGTTCCTGTCCTGGGACCGGAGGGAGCCAGAGGTGCTCCGTGGCCAGAGAGAAGCCTCCGGCCGGGGGTGAGAGCAGCAGCAATCTGGGCAGTGGATGCGGCCTCCAGCTGCAGAGGGCACTGCCCCCCTCCGCCCCAGCCTTTAAAAGAGTGGAAATCCCTCTGCTGCTGCGGCCCAAATGGCAGAGCGGAATAATCGCTTTCCACAGGCCCCTTATCCCCGGCCAAGCCCCGCGCCGGTTTAATCAGCAGAGCCGGTGTGACTCGAAGATTCCGGGCTGGGAGATCAGGAGAAGGGTTACAGAAAATTACCCTCGCCTCCTCCATGCTAATGTAATCTCTAACCAGATCTGCCTAGCTGCAGCTCAAATTGCTTTTTAGATTAACATTTAATTATTAACAGGGTCCCCTGGAAGGCCTTGGGCTTGGAACTGGGGTGGGGGAGGGCTTCTCCTCGGCTGCCTCGCTGAGAGACAGAGTGGGGGTAAGGGTAGGGAGCACGTGGGGTCAGGAAGGGAGCGAGAAAGGCGACAGCGAGAAAGGAGGAGGAGGACAGGGAGGCAGGTGGAGGGAGAGACGGGGCCGGAGACAGGAGAGGGAGAGGCAGACCGTGCATCTTCCTGTTTGGGGGAGGGACTGGCTCTTCACTCGGTTTCCCTGTGGCCTCCTGGGCAAGGGTCCCTCCACCCTTCTGGTCCAGCCAAGGGCAGGCAAATCCTGCCCCTCGATGCCTTTTGAGGCTACACGCTGGCCTGGCTCAGGGTAGTGGGGACCGACTGAGGGCCACGTAGCCGGAATCTGACCCCAGCTGTCCCAGCTCCCAGCCCGGTGCTTCTTCACCGTCCTGGCCTGGGCCTCGGGCCTCCTGCCACCACTCCAGATCCTTCCCTGCTGTGGGCAGGTCTGTGCCAAGCCAGGGTGGAGGAGAATGAGGCTTCAGGTACAGCAAGGGGCTGGGGGTGGGAACTGGGGAGTATCTATCCCCTTTCCATGAAGGTTGTGAGGCCCAGTGGTTGAGCATTGACCTGTGAACCAGAGGTCACAGTTTGATTCCCAGTCAGGGGCATATGCCCAGGTTGCGGGCTTGATCTCCAGATGCAGGAGGCAGCCGATCAATGATTCTCTCTCATCATTGATGTTTCTATCTCTCCCTCTCCCTCCTCCCCCCCCCCCCGAGATCAATAAAAATATATATTTTTTTAAAAGGTTGTAAAGCTCTGGGAATATATTTTTAGGGAGCGCAGAGCCCTGACTGTCTACCCAGCACTTTATGTGACCGGCTGGGCTTCTCCAGCTCCTGTCTCGCCCCACTCAGGATTCGGAATCCCTCCAGGACGGTCTGCATCTGGGACCTCCCTTGTGTGCCGATGGACCGAGGACTGAGTCCTGGGTCTTGCATGGAAGCTAGTACACGGGATTGTGTGTGAAAACCAAATGGTAGCATGCCCGTATCCAAGCTGGAAGGCCCTCTTACATCCGCCGGCCCACTCCACAGTGAGATTTGGGGAGGGAGAAGGGGGCTCGGAGAGGGCCAGACAGAGTGGGCCTCAAGGTCCCTCAGCCGCGCAGAACCCCGGAGTTGGCCACTGCCTGGCAGGTGCCACTCTGAGGCCTCTGGGGTCAGCCTTCCTCTCTCAGCGTCGAGTCTCACGGGATGCTGGGAGGGGCCTGGCATGACCTTCTCCTCCCAGCCACAGCCAGTCTTAGGCCTTGAGTGGAGCCACTGAGTCCATAGTGGACAGCGCCTAGGCGGGGGGCTGGAAGGAGAACAGTCCGTGACCTTCCTGGGTCAGCCTCACCTGCTGTGGAGCCACAGACGCACGTGCTGCCCGCTCCGGGCCAGCCCGGCCGGGGGCAGACTGCAGGTCTGTGGGGAGCACCGGGGCCAGCCCAGCCCGGCCGGGGGCAGACTGCAGGTCTGTGGGGAGCACCGGGCAGGGGCCACCTGCCTTTGCAGGGAAATGCTGGAGGCCGAGGAGAGGCCGGAAGCCCATGTGAGCGGGCTAGATGTGGGGGAGAGAAGCCGTTCTGGCTGCATGTTCCCATTTGGCAGGACACCCGTAGGTTTTCCTTCTCCTAGCTTTCTGCCTCATCCCCACTCAGATTCGACATCCTTTGGGGATTGCATCTAGAACCCCTTTTGTGTGCATGGCACAGGGCTGGCCCCCAAAGACGCCCAGGGGGTGTTTGCTGCCTGAAGAAGGAGGGAATGAGGCGGGGCTGACGCTGCTTCATCTCAGCAGGGCTCTGCCCAGTGCCAGCCCACAGCTGTTCTCTGGGAGTGTTTGTGGGTGAGCGGCCTCTTCCTCCCTCCCCCCCTTCCTCTCTGTGACTCCAGCCCCTCCGGGAGCAGATGTGGGCACTGGGGGCAGCAGGCCTTTGCTTCTGCTCCTTCCTGCCCGGCCCACTAGGATGTGGGGCTGTGCGGGGGATGGGGGAGAGCCTCTGGGGGAGTTGACACCTCATCTCTGCCACCTAACAGCGTGGGACCCGTGCAGATCACGCCCCCTCTGTGACCACCCCTAATCTGTACACGGGGGCTGGAGGCAGAGCCCGAAGGGCTGCCGGGAGTGAGGTATGGCAGGAGGCACCGGGCGGGGTTGGGGCCTGCTCACCGCTGTCCTTAGTCCTCCTGTGAATATTGCTGTTTCGAGTTGCCCCCTCCCCCCTGGCGGAGCGGCGGGGGGAGGGGGTCCCTAAAGTCCCCTGCAGCCAGGCAGGCAGGGGAGATGACAGGCAGCCAGGGCCAAAGGCCCCAATTCCCCATCCTTTTAATAAAAATGAAGCCAGCCTTTCGGTGCCTTCTCCCAGGCATTGTTCTGCCAGGAGAGCAGCACAGACTCACTTCCTCCTCGGGGAAAGTTCCTCCCCTCTCCCCTCCCCCGGCACATTTCCTTTATCTGAATCCTCCGTCCTCAGCTCCGAAAGGGCCCATCCACAGCTGGGGGCGTTATCTGTGAGGGGACCTCTTCCTAGGGTGCCGCCGAGATAAGGAGTCTTATCAGCCCCCGCGTCAGCCAGTGCCAGCGCCTTCTAATCAGTGAGGCTTTCACGTTATTCCCCCTCCCTCCCCCGTTTTTTAATTATTACAGTCACAAAAGACCTTGTGCTTATAAACAGCCCGATTCACAGATAGGGCTTCAGAATGAGCGGGGGCACTCCCGGGAGGGCCTCTGGCTGGGGCGCTGGTTGGGGTGGGGGCGCTGGTTGGGGTGGGGGCGCTGGTTGGGGTGGGGGCCCTGGTTCTGGTGGGGGCTCTGGCTTTCTGCAGGTGGGTGGTGCTCAGCAGCAGGGCAGGGGGAGGTCAGAGGACCATGGTGTTTCAGGCTCCGCCCGGCTCTGTTCGCTGCTCGCTGCTCACTGTGCGACCTTGTGCAGAGCACGTGGCTTCACTGGGCCTCAGGCTCCCTCCGACAATAACCGATTCATGGGTCCAGCCTTCCCGTCAGCGCCTGTTTATTAAATGGTTACTCTTTGCCAAGCCCCAGGAAGAAAGAAACAAGTCAGACTTGGTCCTTGCCCCTGAGAAACTCAGAGTCTGGTGGAGAGAGACAGACGTGAGAATTGGCCGCTTCAGCTCGGTGTGGCCGCCGTGAGGGTGGACACGGGAAAGGGAGGCGGAGGGGGCGCTAACGTGGCCGGTGGCAGAGCTGAGGCCGAGGGACCGGCACAGGAGTGGTTGGAGGGTGAGGCAGCCAGGCTGGAGGGAGGCTCAGGAGGGGGGAGAGGCAGCCGTGGGGCGTGAAGGCCGGCCGTGAGGGTGGCCAGAGAGAGGGGTGAGGCCGAGGAGGAATGTCTTGTACGTAGCTGATGGGTGGGTGGAAGCACGAGCGGGCCCTCGGGCATGGCGGGCCCGCCCAGCCAGGGGCACAGGAGGACACCCGGGGAGGTAGGGAGCGGGGGTGGGGAGACATCGCCTCTCGGAGTGAAGACTCGGCGGCAGCGCACCGCCTGCCGGGACTCCGGAGGTCAGGGTGAGTCAGGCGGCGGCTCCGGACAGGCCCGCTGAGGCCTCAGGGGAATCCTGTGGCCACGTTGGGGCAGGTGACCTTCCGGCTCCCAGACGGCCTGGGCATCGCCGTAAGAGCCTCTGCAGACAGAGCCTCGCTGCCAACGACTGAAGTGCCCGCCTGGGATTCAGCTGCAAAGCATGCTGGGATGCATGGCCCTGGGGTGGTGTGTCAGAGGGCACCGTTCCCGGGGTCACAGTGGCACTGTGGGGGGCTCCAGCCAGCTTTCTCGGGCAGGAGGCCGCGGGCTCCCTCCTCTCCGGCCCAGGCCTGCCCGGTGCGGGCAGCAGAGAAGCCAGGGGTGAGAGGGCGCTCGCCCAGCGCTGCTGTGGGCGCCCGGCAGGCTGCTGCGCTCCGGCTGGGGTTCCCTGTCTGCGGAGGGCGAGGCTGGGCCTGCAGCCAGCTGCCTTCCCCAGGTCTCCCGCGCCAGCCCCTGCGTCAGGGGGCAGACGTGGACCCTGCACTGGGCTGGAGTGGGGAGAGGCAGGCTGTGTGCGGGGAGAGGGGGGCGCACAGGCCTCTTACCCCCCAGGGGTGCACACGACTGTGTGTCCATGGACTGCATGGTGTGCGCGAGAGGGTGTGTCCGTGGACTGCATGGTGTGCGTGAGAGGGTGTGTGTCCGTGGACTGCATGGTGTGCGTGAGAGGGTGTGTCCGTGGACTGTGTGTGCGCGAGAGGGTGTGTGTCCATGGACTGCATGGTGTGCGTGAGAAGGTGTGTGTCCGTGGACCGCATGGTGTGCGTGAGAGGGTGTGTCCGTGGACTGCATGGTGTGCGTGAGAGGGTGTGTGTCTGTGGACTGCATGGTGTGCGTGAGAGGGTGTGTCCGTGGACTGTGTGTGCGCGAGAGGGTGTGTCCGTGGACCACATGGTGTGCGTGAGAGGGTGCCAGAGGGCGCAGGAGGGGGTGTCACATGGTGTGGCTGCGGGCGGGACGGCGGTGTGTGTCTGCAGAAAACGTAGGCAGTGAGTGGGACGGGAGGAGCTCCCGGAGTGGGATGGGGGGAGGCCCGTGCGGAGGCAGGTTCGGACGGCCCGGGGTCTGAGCCGGGCAGAGGGTGCCCACGGGTCAGGAGGTCCTGAGGGCCCATCAGGCTGCTCCCCACCCACTCATGTCCCAAGTCCCCAAGGAGCGTCTGGTCCCATAGGGAAGGGCTTTAATCTCTGGGATAAGCCCACTCTCTCCCTTAAAAAAAAAAAATCTTTTTAATATATATTTTATTGATGTTTTACAGAGAGGAAGGGAGAGAGATAGTTGGAAACATCAATGAGAGAGAGTCATCGATCAGCTGCCTCCTGCACACCCCCCACCAGGGATGTGCCTGCAACCAAGGTACATGCCCTTGACCGGAATCGAACCTGGGACCCTTCAGTCCCCAGGCTGATGCTCTATCCACTGAGCCAAACCAGCTTCAGCCACTCTTTTCCTTTTAAACGGCGTGATTCCTGCCTGGTGGTGATGCGTCTTTACCATCACCGGACACCGACAGGGAGTGGATGCTGCGGCTTTTAAGCTGGCGAGGCGGGGGGAGGGGGAGAGCCACCCCCCTCCCCATCCGGCCCTTCTCTCTCTCTCCCTCTCTCCCTCCCCCCCTCCCTCCCTCCCTCCCTCCCTCTCTCTCTCTCATCTTAGACGGTAATAGGAGAAAATTGGTTTTGAAACGGAATAAAAGTCCCTCTCAGTGTGAATCATCTCTTTGAGGCACCTTGGCGGGGTAGAATGGGCGTGATGAAAGGTGGTGGTGATTGTCTCGTTTGCGGGAGGGCGGCCGCGGCTGCCAGGGGAAGTGCGGGGATAATTGCGCCGGAACAAGGAGCTTGTTGTGAATCAGGATCCTCAGAAGCAGTGGAAGAGGCTGCTCATGAATGCTTCATTATGGGGAGCGCAGAATGCGGGCTGACACCTGTTCGGCATTAAGTAACTTCTTTCTTCCCCTTAGATACCCCCCACACGCACAAATACCCCCCACACACATACCCCCCCCCACACACACACACACATTCCCCACAGACACACACACACACACACACTCACACACACACACCCCACAGACACACACACACATTCCCCACAGACACACACATTCCCCACACACACACACACACATTCCCCCCACACACACACACACACACACATACCCCACACACACACACACCACACACACACACACATTCCCCCCCCCCCACACACACACACACATACCCCACAGACACACACACCACACACACACATACCCCACACACACACACACCACACACACACACACATTCCCACACACACACACACACACACATACCCCACAGACACACACATTCCCACACACACACACACACACACACACATTCCCACACACACACACACACACACACACAT
>NC_140521.1:22856054-22891054 GCF_964339955.1 Pipistrellus hanaki | reverse complement strand
TGCCGGAGGCAGCCACTGTTGTCAGCTTCCCGTGTGTGCCTCCGAGAGCTGTGCTGTGCACGTCCCAGCACACGCGTGTGCACATGCATACGTCACACACTGACCTGGCCCTCGCTTTTCCACCCGGTGACACAGCCTGCACGTCAGCAGTCAGAGCGTCCTCATCCCTTTGCCGCTCAAGGACGGTCCCCCATTCCTGACCCGTCGCCTCAGTAGAGCTGGGCCCGGCCGCGGCCCTAAGCGTGCAGCGATGAAGAATGCGTGTGGGCCCCGGCGTGTGGCTACAGGACACATTTCCGGAAGTGGGGGTGCTGGGTCAGAGGCGTGTGCGTTTGTGACGTGGCTGCCTGTCTCCTCTGTGTGTTTCTGTGGCCCGTCTTCCCAGTCAGGTTGTCCTGTTGTCGTTGCTGTGGGCCTCTGTCTGTCCTACAAATCGCAGGTGTTTTCCCCGATCTGTCATCTGCCTGTGATTCTACCAGGAGGAATTTTCCTCGCGGAGTGAAATTTGTCGTCCTTTCCTCTATTCCCACGGCCTTTGGATGTTGTCTCAGACTTAGAACGTCCTTCTGTGTGTGACATTGGAGGGTCTCTGTCCTGAAAGCCGCTCCCCCTGGGTTTCTTCTAGTATTTTTACGGTTTGATTTTTTAAATGTATGACGTCTGATTGTTTCGTCATTCCTCTGGCGGAAAGTCCGAGATGCGGATCCAAAGTGACTCGGCGTCGGGGCAGCACTACTTTAATTACTGCAGTGTTATCAGCCATTTCCAATGTTTTACCGTCTCTGCTGGGATGTAATTCACATACCGCACCCTCCCCCCACCTGCAGTGCACACAGTAGGGGTTTTAGGATGTTTCAGTCCATGTTAGAGCGTTTTGTCACTTCTACAAGAAACCCCGTCTTGACCAGGAGCAGCCACTGCCTGCCCCTCCGCCCTCCCTTCTCTGTAGCCCCCGCTCCGGGCCTTCACCGGAGGGAATCTGCGGTGGCGGCCGCTGGGGACCGCTTCCTTCGCTGAGCGGAACGTGTGAGGGGCAGCCGTGGCGTGGCCGGAGTGTAGGGCACGCTCACCTGCTGATGCCATTCCTCGTTACTCCCCCCCTCCCCCCGGGACTTCCGGGCTGTTTGTTCCCTGTGTTTATTTCTGTCTGAGCCACGGAGTCAGGTTATCTAGGCGAGAACAACGGTCCCGTCTGTGTTCTTCCTGGGACTGCGGTGCACGTGGAAATCAGTGCAGGCAGAGATGGCGGCGTCTCTCCCTCCAGGGCAGGGCCTGTCCCTTTCCGTGTGTTCCCACTCCTGGGCGCCCCTCAGGCATATGATTTAATATTTGCTTCCTTTAGATCCCACACATTCTTTTAGTTTATTTCTGGACAGGTAATCTTTTTTGTCGAGTCTTTTCTTTCAAAAATAGAGGTTGTTTGTATAAAAGCTGTTGACTCTTTGTAATTTAGTCTCAGTTTTTCCAGTGATACTATTGTATCACTTGCAAATGATACTTTTACTTCCTACTTCGGAAATTTTATTCTTTAATTTCTTTGTCTTGTATAGTAGGGTTGGCTACTGACCCTGGAACAATGAAAAATAGAAATGGTCAAACACGTTCTTGCTTAGTCCCATTTCTCATTAAAAAATGAGAAGCTGCCGAAACCCGTGTGGCTCAGTGGATAGTGTCGGCCTGCGTACTGAGAGGTCCCAGTTTCGATTCCGGTCTAGGGCATGTACATTGGTTGCGGGCACATCCCCAGAAGGGGGTGTGCAGGAGGCAGCTGGTCAGTGTTCCTCTCTCATCGATGTTTCTAGCTCTCTATCCTTTTCTTTTTCTCTCTGTAAAAAAATCAATGAAATATATTTTTAAAAATGAGATGTGACATAATCACAAATCCAGGAAATAATATTTGAAAAAGAAAAATGAGAAGCTTCTGCCAAAACTGGTTTGGCTCAGTGTTGGCCTGCGGACTGAAAGGTCCCACGTTCGATTCCGATCAAGGGCATGTACTTTGGTTGCAGGCACATCCCCAGTAGGGGGTGTGCAAGAGGCAGCTGATCGATGATTCCCTCTCATCGATGTTTCTAACTCTCTATTTCTCTCTCTTCCTCTCTGTAAAAAATCAATAAAATACTTTTTTTTTTTTTTTAAATGAGAAGCTTCTAAGATTTCTCCACTCACACAATGCTGGATTGGGGCAGATACCATGTTCAATATGTGTCCATCTATTCTTGTTTTATTAAGAATGCTAAAAGTCAAGAATGGAAGTTGAAGTTTGCCAAATTTATGAAGATGATCACATGGGTATTTCCTGTGATCAATATGTATATGTATAACGATATAGATTTCTTCATATCAAGCCATCCTTGCATTCTAGTTGAATACCACTTGCCTATGGTGCATATTTCTTTTTAATATTCTACTCAGAGCTTGGACTAGCTCTCTTGCTTAGGAGTTTCCCTCAGTGTCATCAGTGAGAGTGGTCTTCAGTTCGAGCAGTTTGGGTTGGGCTTTGCTGTCAGTGTTACACTTGTTCGTAAAGAGAATGAAGGCTTCCCTCTTTCTCTAGCTTTGTAGCAGTCCAACTAGAAATGGATGCTCTGTCCTTAGCAGATCGGCTGCTCTCCCATTACACAGTCTTGGCTCATGCATTTATTTTGGGTGGGTGGATAGCTCTTTGGTAATGTTCTCTGGTTCTTCTGTAATAATTTATGTTTTAATTGTTCTGCTTATTGAATGAGTTTGATAAATTATATTCCTCTAGAAAGTATTCGTTTTACCCAGGTTTTCAAATTTATTTGCATGAAGCTGGACAAAATAATTTACAATTCCTTTAAAACGATTAACTCACCCTTATCTCTTAAAGTTGTGTATTTTGTGCCCTTTTTCTTTCTTTTCTTTTTTCTGATTAGGTTAGTTAGCAAATGAGGTTATTTGCCTCCTTGTCCCAAAGAGCCATATTTAGGATTTATTAGTAATCACCCCTTTCTGGTTTCCAATTCATCTTTATTAAAATCTTCCTACTTTCCTTGTTTTTAATTTATTTAGAAGCTTAAATCTTTATACTGATAACAAGGAAAAATTAAGGCTCTGGATGCTCTGCACACTGCTTTAGCTACCGTCTATTGGTTCTAATGTGTAGTCTTTGCTCCAGGTATTTTATAATTTGGGTTTGATTTCTTCTTTGACCTGAGGCTCAGTTGAGTTCCATTTTTCCACCCAGATAGTAGGTGCTTTTGTGTTTTGTTTTTTCTGTTTTATTGCATTACTAGAGCCCTCGCAGTCGGGGACTCCTTGGGGGAAGTCCACCTGCCGACTTCGGCCCGCTCCCCAGGGGATTGGGCCTAAGCTGGCAGTCAGATATCCCTCCGGCAGCCCGGGAGACCCCAGGAGATGTCCACCTGCTGGCTTAGGCCCGCTCCGCTTGGGCCTGTTCCTTGTCGGACATCCCTAGCACTGCCGAGGAGGCAGGATGGAGTCCCGCCACCACCACTGCGCTCACAGCCGTCAGCCCAGCTTGTGGCTGAGCAGAGCTCCCCCTGTGGGAGCACACGGACCACCAGGGGGAGCTCCTGCATTGAGCATCTGCCCCCTGGTGGTCAGTGCGCATCATAACAATCAGTCATTCCTGGTTGTTCCACCGTTAGGGTCAGTTTGCATATTACCCTTTTATTATATAGGATTATCATATAGGATGATCAAAGTTTTCTTTGCAGTATACTCTAGGGTCATTTTTTTTGTGAGTTTTTACACTTTATGGGGAAAAGAAGATGTGGTCTGTTCTCAGGATTCAGAGTCTGGTGTGTACCAATTATATCCACCCCATTACTTATGTTAGTAAGGTCTTCGGTGCCCTTAGTTACTGTCACGGAGAGAGAAATGAATTAGATGCCCACCGCTAATGTGTTCCAGTCTGTTTCTCCTTGTGGCGCCCACAGCTTCGGCCTGATGAATGGCGAGCCGGTGTGATTTAGCACGTGGCTGTTAATACCTTAAACCTTCACAGGGACTTGCGTCTTCCTTTACTGTGTGTAATGCCTTGGGGGCAGGTCCAGTTCCATCTGTTCAGAGAGCAGCCTCTGCTCTTTTCATTCACGTTTTTCTTGAAACCGTGGCCGGTCCTTTTATTTCAGCCTTTCTGAATTACTTCGCTTAGCTGTGACTCATACACTACAGAGTTGGATTACGCTTTGTGTGGGATTCCATCTGAACGCCTTTAACATTTTTTGGGAGCTTAGCCCATTTACATGTATTTTGGTCTGACAGATACCTCGTCGTAGTTCGTTTTGTGCTGTGCTGTCATTCCTCTCAGAAGTCTCTCCCTGGGTGACCTGTGTGCCCGGCTCTATCCTGGGCCCCCAGAGTCACGGGGAAGGCTGTTTCTGTCCTGGCGGTGTAACTTCAAATGACACCCTGACTTTCCATTTCTCTGGAACAGTATCTATTACTTTCCCTAAGGTGAATAAAATGTTGAAATTAATGTGCAGTCGATGCTTGAACAACACAGGTTTGAAGTACATTGATCCACTTACATGTGGATTTTTTTAAAAAAATAAATACGTACAGGCCAAAACCGGTTTGTCTCAGTGGATAGAGCGTCGGTCTGCGGACTGAAGGGTCCCAGGTTCGATTCCAGTCAAGGGCATGTACCTTGGTTGCGGGCACATCCCCAGTAGGGGGTGTGCAAGAGGCAGCTGATCGATGATTCCCTCTCATCGATGTTTCTAACTCTCTATCCATCTCTCTTCCTCTCTGTGAAAAATCAATAAAATATATTTTTTTAAAAATAAAATTAAATAAATAAATATGTACAGTCCCGTAAATGTATTTTCTCATCCTTATGATTTCCTTAGTAACATGTTCTTTCTCTAGCTTGCTTTGTTGTGAGAATACAATATGGAATGTATATAACATACAAAATACATATCAATCAACTATTTATATTATCGGTAAGGCTTCTGGCCAGCAGCCGGCTATTGATAGTTAGGTTTTGGGGGAGTCAACAGTTTTATGAGGATTTTTGACTGTGTTGTTCAAGGGTCAACTGTGTTTTCTTCTCCCTTCTATCTTTCACCCTCCATTACCTGACGGCACGTTAAGTGATGGCCTCTGACCCAGCCGTTGACCAAGCGGCCCCTGTGTGCTTACACGCCTGTCCCTTCTGTCACAAGGGGCGCCATTCCTCGTTCCTGAGCTTGTGACGTTAGCATCTGCCACAGCACCACAGCCGCTCAGCCTGCCTCGGGGGAAGCAGGTCCGGGCTCACGACCGGCCCCTCTGCCTCAGTCTCCCTTCCCCAAAGCCGGCCCTTGAGCCCACGGCCTCGGGCCTCGCGCACGGCACTCCCGGAGCCCCGGCCTGCGGGGCGGCCCGTCTGCCGCCTTCCTGCTCCGGGGAGGGTCTCTGCGGCCTGCGCTGAACGCTGCCCTGGAGCAGCTGAGCCTGACTTTCCTCCTTCAGCCTCACTGTGACCGCTGCCTCTCTCACACCGTCCTTCCCCGGCCCGGCCCCGGGACGGATGCACATCTGGTTCCGGGCACAGGCCGCGCCCTCTGACAGGCAGATCCTCCCTCCCCCTCGGGGCCAGGCCAGCAGCCGGCTGTCTCTGCCCGTCTCCCTCCGCACCTCCTCTGAGGGAGCCTTTCTAAGTCCTCATTCCGTTCGCTGCCTTTCCTTCCTGCCGTGCCTTTTGCTTCAGCATTGAGGCTTCCTTCTGCTCCTGCGGACCGCTCTGTGGCTCTGCTTCTCAGACGCGGCTGTTCCTGCATTTCCCTCCACAGTGAACATTCCGCCTAATCGCTCTCTCCCGACGGGAAGTGCTGTGCCCGCCACTGCCTCACTGACCCGCCGCCTCTCCTCGCTCTTCTGTGTGTTCTCACCAGGCCCTGTGCTGCCCTCCGATGAGCTGTCTCCGGAGGAGGGGTCCCCCCAGCCCAGCGCCCCCCAGCCCGGGGTCCCCCCAGCCCCGGGTCCCCCCAGCCCAGCGCCCCCCAGCCCGGGGTCCCCCCAGCCCGGGGTCCCCCCAGCCCAGCGCCCCCCAGCCCGGGGTCCCCCAGCCCAGCGCCACCTCAGCCCAGCGCCCCCAGCCCAGCGCCCCCCAGCGGCCTCAGACAAGCAGGTCCCGCCTGTGCGGTGACTGTGGTCTCAGCGTTCTCCTTTGCTCTCTGGAACCCCGTGGGCAGCTCTGCCAGCGGACGCACCCCTAGTTTTACTGCTGCAAAGACGGGGTGCAGGTTCTGGACGCCAGGGCACCCCTCACGTTTGGGAAGTGCGGTGCTGGCTCTGAAATCTCCGGCCTCGGCACTTCCCCCGCTTCCTCCCTGGGACCTCCACCGGGCTTCCTCCTCTGCTGTTGTTGGTTTGCTCAGGGGGTAGCTGTCTCCTGGTCAGTGTCGGAATTGGTGTTCTCCCTCAGGAAGAGAGGGGTCCCTCTGGCGGCGTGCTGTCAGGAATAGGGGTGTAGAGAACTAGCTGCCTCACCAAACAGAACAATGGCAGGTAACCTGGGGGCCTTCAGCTCCAGGAAATGTGTTTTCCACGCACGCACACATGCATGCCCCCACGCCTCCCGCTGTTCACAAAGGGCAGAGGTTCCAGGGGTTGAGGATTAACAACCTCACACAGTTCGCTCCTGTGGCCTCCAGGGGGCGCAGCCATGGCCGGTTATGAAGTTAAGTCCTTCACAGCCCAGAGCGCTGTCCATGCACCCGGTCCCCAGCACAGCACTCACAGTAAACACAGCTCCTCCCCAGCACAGCAGTGTCCGCAGCTTCTCAGGCGCCTGCAGCCCTGGCCCGGCAATAAATATTTTTTACATAAACATCCTCACCCTGTGCTTCCAGCTCCTGCCAGTTTCCTCCCCAAAACTCCCCGATCTTCGGATTGCTCCCTGCCTGACCCTCCTCAGAAGGTGCCTCACCCTCTTCACCCTCCTCACCCAGCACAGGCAGAGCAGGAACAGCTGCACCGCCCCCTGTCGGTCAGTGGACACCAAGGCTGTTTGTCCCTTGCTGTGCGGACCGTGTTGTAATGAACACGTGTGTGTGTGTGTGTGTCTGTGTGTGTGTGTCTGTGCAAAAATCACCCCAGAACGGACCTGCGAGCTCACAGGACCTGTGCACTTTGACCCTTGATGCCACTGCCCCGCTGTCAGGGCCTTGCCCTCTGCTGGAGGCAGGGACGGGCATGCTGACCTGGCGGCCTAACAGGGGGCCAGCGGGGGGCCCGCTTCCCCTGCCGTCTCTGCACTTGTCGGCCAGGCACTGACTCAGTCTACGGAGCACACCGGAGGGCGGCAGGGAGGGAGGGCAGCACTGAACCAGGTGCCCTGCGCCAGGCCAGCCGCACAGCGGGCGGGAGGTTCCTGCCCTTCCTCCTGGCAGTCAGGCCCAGGTCTCGGGACTGGGCCAGGTGGGCCAGCGTGTTGGGCCTGGGTTCCTCCTGCTGAAGGCCAGGGGTCAGACCAGATGGACTAAGAGGCCGTCCAGCTCTGACCGCCTGGGTGACAATGTCAGAAGCCCAGGGACGGAGGCCCACCTCCTCCGCGTTCTGTGAAATGGGGGCCAGAGCAGCCTAGCTGCTCAGGCTGCACAGGAACGGCCACCCCAGCGCCCCGAACGTGACGAGCAAACCGGAAATGGCCGCAGCCCCCCGAGGGTCCGAGGCAGGCAGGCAGGCAGAGGAGGGCGGGGCCGGGCGGCTCTGTGGCCAGGAGGGGGGCCCAGGGCCAGTCCCGGGTGGTGGGAGGAAGTGATCTGGGAAGGCAGAAAGGAGAAATGATGTCGGAGGAGGGAAGGTGTCCTCCCACCACCACCACTCCATCTCAGGCCTCAGGTCTTTCTTTCTAATGGTGCGGATCTTTTTTTATTATTTTATTGATTTTTTTACAGAGAGGAAAGGAGAGGGATAGAGAGCTAGAAACATCGATGAGAGAGAAACCTTAATCAGCTGCCTCTTGCACACCCCCTACTGGAGAAGTGCCCGCAACCAAGGAACATGCCCTTGACCGGAATCGAACCTGGGACCTTTCGATCCGCAGGCCGACGCTCTATCCACTGAGCCAAGTCAGTCCTGGCAGGTCTTTACTCCCAGCTGCCGGCGTCCCAGGGTTCTACCCCGGACGGCTGCTCAGGACCCACTAACAAATACTGTACCTTCTCATCACGGTATTGATTCGTAAACTCCGAGTCCTGTCCTGAGCTGCTAGAAGTACAGGCTGTGCAGAGCTTCAGAGAGGCATGTGGGGGCGGGTGATACTCGGGGACTTGCCATCCAAGCAGGGGGGGCTGAGGCCACCGCCAGGACCCTCTGCCACACCTCGTGTGAGCCATGCCGCCTCTGCACCACCGGCTGCGCCCTGTGGGTGAGGGCAGGGTGCCCGCTCTGCCCCCCCCCCAGCCCGCAGGGCACAGGCTCTGAGATCACAGTGGTCCGGGGGTCACATTCTGGCTGTTCCCCATACAGGGCACAGCCAGAATGTGACCCCCGGACCACTGTGATCTCAGAGCCTGTGCCCTGGGCACGGTCTCAGGCAAGTGGGTAACTGGCCATCTCGGGCCTGGTGTGGACTCAAACACTCTGCCCCCGGCCCCCACCCCAGGTGGGGGAGACCCCTTCCCACACCCGAACCCACAGGGGGACTAGAGCCTCCCGGCCCCTCTCCCCGAGCAGCTCCGGAGCGCGCTCTCCCACTGCCCGCCTCGCCGCCCCACAGCGGCCGGACCCCGTGCCCGGCCCTGACAGGCCGCAGCCGCTGCCCGTGAGCGTCCTGCAGGTGCAGCGGCGTCCACTCGCACTAATAAAATACGGAAGAAACAAAGCTATTTAAAACCCCAATAGCATTAAAAACAAACCTCTGGTCAGGCAGCAGATGCAATTATGAAGCCAGGGTGAGGGCAGGCCGGGCCCTGCCGGGGGGGACACCGGGGGAGGACAGGGGAGGGGACAGAGGGCGGAGACGCAGGGCAGGGCCCGTGGCCTCAGCCCCTCCCCACGAACATACAGATGGGCGTTTAGCAAACCAGGCAGGCGGCTCCCTCGTCGCTGCGGCGTCCAGCCACAGCCCGCCTCAGGCCGCCCGCGGGGGGTGACAGAGACCCCGTCACTGCCTCCACCCACCCTGCAGGGTCCTGGCCGCTCAGTAAGGCAGGGAACACAAATTCCAAGTCACACGGATCAGCAAGAAGTAAAACTAGCTGCATGGAAACCCCCAAGAGAATATGAATTCAGCAAGATCGCCAAGATAAGACCCACGTACGCGCTAACCTGTCTTCCTGCACCGTCACATACCCAGCCTTCCCTTCCGACAGGCGTCCTCCCCGCTCTCACCACTCTGCCCCTGAGGGGAAACCGAGGCCAGGAGCTGGGTCCCTTCCCTGAGGCCCCGCTGGTACCTGGGTCCACATCTGGCTCTGATACCCAAGACCCTCGGGCTGCCCCAGGCTAGTGGCAGGGGGGACCACGGGGTGCCCAGCGGGTCGGGGGGGACCAGGGGGTGCCCAGCGGGTCAGGGGGGACCAGGGGGTGCCCAGCGGGTCGGGGGGGACCAGGGGGTGCCCAGCGGGTCGGGGGGGACCAGGGGGTGCCCAGCGGGTCGGGGGGGACCAGGGGGTGCCCAGTCGGTCGGGGGGGACCAGGGGGTGCCCAGTCGGTCGGGGGGGACCAGGGGGTGCCCAGCGGGTCAGGGGGGACCAGGGGGTGCCCAGCGGGTCGAGGGGGACCAGGGGGTGCCCAGAAGGTCGGGGGGGACCAGGGGGTGCCCAGTGGGTCGGGGGTTACCAGGGGGTGCCCAGCGGGTCGGGGGGGACCAGGGGGTGCCCAGCGGGTCGGGGGGGACCAGGGGGTGCCCAGCGGGTCGGGGGGGACCAGGAAGTGTCCAGCGGGTCGTGGGGAACCAAGGGGGTGCCCTGCCCAGCGGGTCGGGGGGGACCAGGACAGTGCCCAGCGGGTCGGGGGGGACCCGCGTTCAGCAGCACAGTAACTGAGGGATGAGGTGCACCCATGGCAGATGCTGGGTTCCCACAGAGAACGGTGTGGGGACCAGGAATTCTGGGCTGGCGTCGGGCCCTGCCTCACCCACCACCTCCACCTGCCCCATGAGCAGGTACCACGGGGCTCACGGTGCAGTCTCCACCCCTTCCCTTACAGCTGGGAGGCCGGGTCCCCTTACCCGCGGCCGGTCACCCACGGCTCCGGGTCATGCTGGGCACAGCCAGCTGCAGCCGCGTCCCGGCTGCTCCCCTCTGGCTCCACAGCAGAGCGCCCCTCCACCCTCCGCCCCTCAGCCTCCCGGAGGCCGGAGCCAGGCCCGCTCCTGTCTGCCTGCGGCAGCATCACCGCTCACCAAAGGGCTGCTTCTTACTGGCTTCCTCCATCGTCAGTGACCTGCCCGCTGACCACCCTGTGGAAGGAAGGCCCTGACAGTAACTTAACGAGTGGTGACCGGCCGCTCCCGCCAGCCTTTCACGTTTCCCACCGAGCTCAGGTGGGGCCGCGGCGGGTGGAGCGGCAGGGTGCCCCGGACACAGGGCGGGCGCCTGGGTTTCTGCCCGCGGAGTCCAGTGACCCTCTGGGAGGCCTTGGAGCAGGGCGTCCATGGGACTCCGCGCCGTCCATGCTCTCCGTCTGCACACCGTCTCACAAGTCAGCTCTGGGCGGCAGGGCACGCCCTCCTGCCCCCTCAGTCCATGCCCAATCTGTCCTCCAGGGGGCAGCAACATCGTGGGAACTTGCATTCTCAGCCCCTGCTTGATACCCTGTTCCTTGAATGTCCAACCTCCTCCTGACACCCAGGGCCCACCTTCAAGGATGCCACAGAGGCTGCAGGAGGGCACGCAGAGGGAGCTGTGGGCGGGAGGAGGGGGCACAGGGAGGAGCTGTGGGCAGGAGAGGAGGGGGCACAGGGAGGGAGCTGTGGGCAGGAGGAGGGGGCACAGGGAGGGAGTTCTGGGCAGGAGGAGGAGGCACAGGGAGGAGCTGTGGGCAGGAGAGGAGCAGGCACAGAGCGTGCAGAGGGAGGGCTGAGCAGGTGGCTGGGCGTGAATGCACCCTGAGCAGCTCTGAGTTCACTCAGACCAGCTCCTGGGAAGGTGGCAGAGAGGCCGGGCACAGAGGCCTGCCTGGCCCAGGACAGCGCTGCCAGGAGGCCAGGAACCCGGCGGGTGTGGGGAGGGAGGCTTTGGAAGGCAGCTCCCTGGCCGCCTCCGGGGGACCTCCCGCGCTAACTCTCCCGGTGCCACAGCCTCTGGCCATTCCACGGCTCCCTGCGCGCTGTCGCATGGTGGCGGGGACACGGCAGTGAGAGAGCAGCCCAGGGAGCCCACGTCGAGGCCGGGGGCGAGGGGGAGGGGGCAGCCCACGCACTCAGATTCAGGGCCTGCGGGACGAAGCCCAGGCCGTGGAACTGGGGGGTCCCCTCGCCATGGGGCCCTGCCTGCCGTCACCCCACGAGCGCTGGCCCCTCTCACCACGGCTTGGAGCCGCCGCGCACAGCTGGCTCTGCTGCACCGGCACTGAGGCCTCTTCCTGTGCCGCTGCATTTGCCAAAACGGGCTGCACCGAGACCCCGAGCACAGGTGGCCGGGCCCGCCTCCGGGGACCAGCCGCGGCCTGCGCTCTGGAGGGAAAGGCTTGTGAGCCGCCAGGGCCCAGGAGCACCTGTGCAGCAGGGCCACGCGGCGGCCAGGTGTGAGGCGGGGACCCCGTGACCTGTGGGCCACCTGCAGCCTCCCTCCCAGGACCCCGAGGAGCGTTGCCAGGCAGGACGGGCTCAGGCGCCAGCTGGCATCGCCAGGTCAGAGCAGGAGCCAGGCCAACAGCCTGCTGCCCGCCTGGCCTCTGAGGGGGCACCTGTCTCTCTGAGTCTCAAGGCTGGTTAAGGTCGTCCTCCTCTTTGGCTCAGTGGACAGGACGTCGGTCTGCACACCAAAGGGTTGTGAGTTCAATTCCGGTCAAGGGCATGGACCTCGGTCACAGGCTCCTCCTGGTCAGGGCACATGTGGGAGGCAACCAGTCGATGTGTCTCTCCGCCTCTTCCCTCTGACAACCAATGGGAAAGGCCCTCAGGGGAGGATTGACAGCCACCCCAGATGTGCTGTGGAAGGAGAGGGAGAGCTTCTGGAGTCTTCTGCTCCCGCGGGGGCCGCCTTGGTGCCGAGGGAGAGGCGGCAGACGTGGGAGGAGAGGACTCGGGAAGCAGACCAGGTCCAAACCCCGGCTCTGCCCCTGCCAGCGGTGCGGTCCCGGGTCTGAGCTTCCATCCCCTCCTCCGTGAGGCGAGGGCGTGTTCGTTACTATTGCTGGGCAGCAATGAACGACGGGGCAGGGCTCCCACGGCTTCTGTGCGCCGGGAGCCCCGGAGTGGCTTAGCTGGGAGCTCTGCTTCTCCTCTCACTCGTCAGAGGCCGGCCGGAGCTGCGCTCATCCGAAAGCGTGACAGGGGCTGGAGGGCCACTCCCAGGGAGGCTGCCAGGCGGTGCAGGAGGCCTCCCCATGGGCTGCTCCCGCGGCCTCCTGGCCTCCGGCGGCAGCTGCGTCCCCCAGAGGGAGTGACCCGAGAGAGAATGGGCCAGAGGAGGCCGAGTGCTTTAAGCCCCGCCCCAGGCCCACACTCCTTCCCTTGGGGGTGTAGAGGTCGGCGCATTCGGAGTAGGACGGGACCATAAAGGACATGGGGATCTTGGAGACCGCCTTCCCAGTGCCACAGCTTGTCTGCTTGCTCCTCTGTGGAATGGGGCCCTCCCACCTTAGAGCTGTCAGTGCTCCAGACAAGAGGGGCCCAGAAGAGCGGGGCCCAGCCTGTGCCTCCCGCTCCCCCAAGGGCAGCCTCCGCTGAGCCCCCACCTTCGGTCCAGGAAGAGCCAGCGGGACCAGCCCCCCGAGGAGCCTACGGGGCCCTCCTTCCAATGAGCGGAGCTGGAACGGCACTGCTTCCCCGCCCCTTCCGCTTAAGGTTTAAACACCTAATTTATTCCATCCATTAGATAGATTTTGTAGATTTAATCATTTTCACAGTTGGTGGCTCATTGGATACTCAAGATAAACTCCGAATGGAAGTATAATGGTGAGGACAAATGAGTTTTCACACCACAATGGCAGAAACTTGCTTGGGCAGAGAGTTTAAGAGGCACAAAAATACATACAGATATAATTTTTCCCCGGCAGCTGCTTTTGCTGACTATAGTAGGTTACCACAGTTAATTTCACCAGTTTTGTTCATCTGTAAAATTGCATAAAAGTGACATTTTTGTGCTCATTATAGCAACTGCTGATTTATGGCTGGAAAGCGAGGAGCTGGCCCCTTTCCGCGGGCCCCTCCGAGCGGTGCTAAGTGCCCATGAAATTGCTTGTATAATGTAGTTTAAGTCCAACCCCAGAGTAGATCCCCGCCGGCCAAGTGACATTTCCATTCTCCACACCGAGCTGACTTTAGGCACTTAGGTGGGGCTGCCCCTGGGGTCCGGACGGGGCCCCTGGCCACTCCGCCTGTCTGGCCGGGTCAGGCCCGAGGTACAAGCACACTGCTCCAGCCTCCTCTGGCCCCGCCCACCTCTCCCCTTCCTACTGCCTGGCCCTCCTCTCCCCTCCCTGCTGCCCGCCTCTCCCCTCCTCTCCCATCCCCTCCCCTCCCTGCTGCCCGCCTCTCCCCTCCCTGCTGCCCGCTTCTCCCCTCCTCTCCCATCCCCTCCCCTCCCTGCTGCCCGCCTCTCCCCTCCCCTCTCCTTCCCTCCCCTCCCTGCTGCCCGCCTCTCCTCTCCCTGCTGCCCGCTCTCTCCCTGCTGCCGGCTTCTCCCCTCCCCTCCCCTCCCCTCCCCTCCCTGCTGCCCCGCCCAGCAGGCCCCATCCTTGCACCGGGAAGGGGGGGGGGGGGAGCTGGCAGACTGGATGGTCTTTCTAACGTGCTGCCCGCCCTGCACTCCCTGCTGACCCTCCCTGGCTGCCGGGGCCGGGCCAGCCTCTCCCCGCACTGCTGGCCCTCGGGCCCTGACAGTCTCTGTGGGGGCTGTGCTGTGCATCGCGGATGTTCAGCAGCCCCTCTCCCACCAGATACCAGCAGCACCCCCTCGAGGTGTGACATGGAGTGCAGCTCTGGACCTCAGCAGCGAGCCCTGGGCAGGACGCTGTGAGAGCCGCTGCCCTCGGCGAGAAGGCCCTCTCCGTGCGGTTCAGCCCGAGCACGGCCTCTGCACACGGCTCTGGGCCTCTGCACGCGGCTCTGGCTGCTGCCTCCGAATTACTGACAGTTCCCACCGGCACCTCCCTCCCTCGAACCCCTTTCACCACGGCCTGAACTGGGTGCCCTTTCTTCCAAAAGTCATCTCTGGCCCTAACCGGTTTAGCTCAGTGGATAGAGCGTCGGTCTGCGGACTAAAGGGTCCTGGGTTCTATTCCGGTCAAGGCATGTACCTTGGTTGTGGGCACATCCCCAGTGGGGGGTGTGCAGGAGGCAGCTGATCAATGTTTTTCTCTCATCGATGTTTCTAGCTCCCTTCCTCTCTGTAAAAAAAAACACATATTTTATATATATATATATATATATATATATATATATATTTTTTTTTTTTTTTTTTTTTTTAAGGCAGTTCTGGAGCCCAGCTGGGTTGGCTCCCCAGCACCCCCACTGCCGGCTTCCCACCAGAGCATGCGTTTGCCCACATTGGCTGTGGGCCCGGAGGGGCCGTGGTGAGGCTTTGGGAGGGCAGCCACAGCGCCAGGCCCGCCTGCGCCAGGCCCGCCCCTCCCTCTCCCGGAAGGCCTGGCGCAGGCCCGGGAGGGAATGACGCAGACGCGGACGGAGAGCACCCGCTTCTGCTAACTCCACTGCCAGCGACTTGTCAAACCTCACAGCCTCTGGGCGGCAGTGTCAGCAGCACCCCCATTTTACAGATGTGGAAACTGAGGTGCCGGGTGGTGAAGGCCCCTCCTGAGTCCCCCTGGAGGTCCTGGGGGCGCGCACAGGACAGGAAGGCAGTTTGCCTCTGAAACCTTGTAGGGTCTCCCCCGTCCCCCAAGGGCCCGGACAAGTCCCCATCTCCCAGCACCTCCTGTGCACCTCCCCAGCTGCTGGGCCTCTTGCTACAACCCAGGTCACCCTGCAGACCTGGCACGATCTTTACTCCATTCCACAGGTGGGAAAACTGAGGCTCAGCTTTGCAAGCGACTTGCACAGGCCACACAGCCCTACAGCCAGGCCAGCCAGCTCCGAAGCCCGGACAGGGTCTTTCCGTCCCCCTGGGGCAGGCCCCTGCCTCAGGCAGGGCCCTGGCAGCACTGAGGAGTGTCTTGGGACGGGAGAGGCTCTGGGTGGGAGAAGGTCGGCCCACTGCGACCTGCCTCCCGGTGGCGGGCCGGTTGTGCCCGCGGCACACACAGCGCAGTTCACAGACACGGCGGCGGCTTCACAGGATGGGGCTGGGCAGCCAGGGCGCTGTCCCTCACGCCTGCTGACTGGACAGGACCCGGGCGCCAGGTGCACGCCCGCAGCGGCCCCCTCCCGCCAGGCCCGCTCACAGACCAATGCCCCGAACCCCCGTTTGCCGGGTGAGGAAAGGGGGAGCAGGCGTGCGCACCCACAGGCTCCGTAACAGTCAGCACCGAGCGCGTGGGCGTGGGGCCGGGCACTCCTGGGCTCTGCCGGCGGCATGCGCCTGGCTGTCTCCTGGGCAAGCTGGGGGCCTTTTCTCCTAAAGCTGAGCATTTGCCTCCCCGTGTCCCAGCGGCTCTGTCACGGGCACGATCCCTACAGAACTCGCTGACCACACAGGCCGGCCCGAGGGCCACCGAGTCAGCCCCGACCTGCGGGCACAATGCCAGTGCCGCCCGCACCACCTCACCGGGAGCACCAGGTGCTGGTCCTCAGTGAGCAGACAGGAGGCCCGCCCACCAGGCGGGTTGGCGACTGAGAGGGGCCAGGCCTTCAGGACACTGGCCACGCCCTACCCCTGGCCCCAGGCATGGTCACAGGAGGAGTCTGACTCCTCCCCTTACACTCCATGGAGCTTACCAGCACAGGGGAAGGAGGGCCGCTGGGCGTGGGGGCGGCTCCAGGCCTCCCATGTCACTGCTCAGTGCTCACTGTTTTCCCCTCTCCTCCGGTCCCCCAGGCGAGACGGCGGCCAGCTCCATGCATTCCTCCCGCTACCCGAGCCCGGCCGAGCTGGACGCCTACGCCGAGAAGGTGGCCAACAGCCCGCTGTCCATCAAGATCTTCCCCACCACCATCCGCGTGCCGCAGCACAAGCACCTGGGCCGCACCGTCAACGGCTACGACACGTGCGGCCAGCGCTACGGCCCCTACCCGCCGCCCGCCGGCTACCAGGGCCTGCTGGCCGTGGTCAAGGCCGCCGTCTCCTCCGCCGCCGCGCCCGCCGCGCCCGTCAAGGGCGTGCTCAAGAGCGCCGAGGGCAAGCGGACCAAGCTGTCGCCGGCCGCCGTGCAGGTGGGCGTGGCGCCCTACCCGGCGCCCAGCACTCTGGGGCCCCTGGCCTACCCCAAGCCCCCCGAGGCGCCCGCCGCCACGGCCGCCGCCGCCATCCCTCTGCCCGGCCGCGGCCTGGCCCTGCCGCCCTCCAACCTGCCCTCCATCCACAGCATCCTCTACCAGCTCAACCAGCAGTGCCAGGCCCCGGGCGCGGCCCCCGCCGCCTGCCAGGCCGTGGCCGTGCCCCAGCCCAGCCCGGCCAAGCACGGCCTGGTGCCCAGCTTCCCCAGCCTGGCCTACTCGGCCGCCGGCCTGCCCGACTGCCGCAGAGGCGCCGAGCTGGGCCCGGGGAGCGCGGCCTTGACCTTGGCCGGAGCCGCCAAGCCGGCGGGGTACGTGGACGGCAGCCTGGACTACCTGCTGTGGCCGCAGAAGCCGCCCCCGCCGCCGCCCCAGCCCCTGCGGGCCTTCAGCGGCAGCGCGGCCGGCAAGTCCCCGGAGGCGTGTGGGGGGCGGGCGTACGAGCGGCCGGGCGGGTCCCCGCTCCCCTGCGGCGTGGGGCTGCCCGGCCTCGCGGTGGGCCAGTACTTCGCGGCGCCCTGGAACAGCATGCTGGTGACGCCCACCAGCGACGGCTACAACCCGGCGGGGGCCGCGGCCGAGCTGGGCCCTGGGGGCGCCCGGGAGCTGGGGGCGCCGCCTGCCGAGGCCCTCCCGGGCCTGCCCAGCAGGGGCGCCTGCGGCTCGGCCGCCCTGAGCAGCAGCCTGCAGTCGCTGGAGTATCTCATCAACGACCTGCGGCCGCCCTGCATCAAGGAGCAGATGCTGGGCAAGGGCTACGAGACCGTGGCGGTGCCCCGGCTGCTCGACCACCAGCACGCCCACATCCGCCTGCCCGTCTACAGATAAGGCCCGCCCGGCGGCGCGGACGGACGGACGGACAGGGCGTGGTGGGAGGCGGGCGAGGACAGCGGCCGAAGCGCAGGGGCCCCGGGTGCCGCCGGGAAGCCGGGCTGGCCGCTCCGGGTCCGCGGAGGTCTGGCAGGTGACCTGGCTCACCGAGGCCCCGCCCCCCGCATCAGCGGCCCCCCAGCACGGGGAGGGCCTGGCAGAGGGCGGGAGAGCCCCACCTTCCGCCGTGTTCCTCTGGCTCTTCGGAGAGGAGCTCGGGCCGGGGCGGGAGCAGGAAGACATGTGGGCTTAGGTCAGGGGGCCCCGTAGCCCCCAGGGGTCAGACAGCCCCCCCACACGCCCCGGGCACCTGGGGAAGCGGCAGAGGAGTCAGCGGTCCCGCAGGGCCCCCCACCAGCCAACCCAGGTGAATGCCACTCATGGGGGCTCCAGGGACCACCGGCCCCCCTCCCCCTCCTTAGGCTCTCCTCCCCTCCCCCCCTCCTTCCCAACACAGAGAAACCCCACCCCACCCCCTTCCCCACCCCGGGCTCCCGCCCCCTCCCTGCTCTCCGGCGCCCCCTGGGGCTGCTGGCACAGCGTGGGCCGCACCGCACAGGGCACCTCGTCTGGGAGACACATCGCCCCCAGATGTGTGTCTGTGAGGGGACCTCCCGGAGCCTGAGGCGGGTGCCCTCCCCATTCGCACAAGGGACTGCCCACCGTCCTCGGGGGCCTCTCCCGGAGCCGGGCGGGAGCTGCTGGTTTTCACTGGGAGACCCTGGGCAGCTCCCTTCCTGCCGGGGCCCCCAGAGCCCCCACACCATCCGGGCGAGGGAGGCGGCAGGGCCCCGGGCCCGCCCCCCGCCCCCGCCGGCCCCTGGCCCCGGAAGCGGTACTGTATCTCTCCAAGGCCTGTCGAGCACTAAGTGCATTTACAAATCTCTGAGAATGTTTTTTATACGGAAATTGACCATTATATTCTACTGTGAGAAGTGCCGTCTGCACTGTATTGTTTTAAAAACGAAGAGGAAGGAGAAAAGGAAAAGGTGGCGTCTGCTGTGGATTGTTCTGCGCTTTCTCCTCCCCCTGGGAGTGGAGCGGGCCTCCCGCAGGCCAGGCCCCTGCCCCTGCCCCCCACCGCCGTGCTGCCCCTGCCCCCAGGCCCCGGCCCCAGGTGGACGCGGTCGGTCGATTGCCTTGTCCGAGTCAGCCACGTGGTCAGGCCCCGGTCCCTCCGCAGAGCAGCCGAGACAGCCCCCCGGGACCGAGGCTCCTCCCGGAACCTACGGAGGGGTCTGGGCGGGGTCCCCTGTCACGAAGTCCCTTCCCGGCTCTCCTCTGTGTCCTACGTGGTCCCAGCTTCCACGGGGACACGTGTGGCTGGGACTGGCCAGCGTGGCTGGGCCATGGCACCTCCCCGGGCAGCCCAGCACACCCGCCCCACGCCCTGGTGCCTGGCGACCCCCCACCCGAGGGCTCAGCCTGTTTCAGCACTTCCTGTGCTGGGCATTTCACAGGCACGAGTCCCACTGGGCCCCACCACCCCTAGAGGAAGACGCAAGCTCGGAGAGGGGAAGTGACCTGCCTGCGGCCACACAGCAGGTCTGCAGAAAGGGGGTTCGGACCGACAGCAAGGGCTCCTCCTCACGTCCATCCTGCCTCGGCCAGCGGCCTGCAGCCGGCATCGGGGCAGGGGGGCCTCCCCTCCTGAGGCTGCACCCCGGCAGCCCCCGGCCCATGGAGCTCCGCTGGGTGCCTGGCCTGTGAGGCCCTGGCAGAGGAGGGGGCAGAGGGAATGCCCAGGCCCCTGAGCCTGGCAGCACGTGGAAATGGAGGCTCCGAGAGGAAGGGGCCACGTTCGGGGGGACCCAGGACCTGAGCTGGGTCAGCCACCCCTGCCCGGGAACGGGGTCCGCAGAGTGCTGGGGTGGGCAGGGCCAGGCCGGGCTGGGCTGGGTAAGGCCGGGGTGGGCTGGGCCGAGCTGAGTAAGTTCTGGCTGGGCAGGGCCGGGTGGAGCCACAGGAGGATAAAGGGATGTATTATAACTGCGGCTGTCGGTGCTTTCTGACCTCACAACACCCCTCCCAGGTGTGAACTAAAACCACCCCCACCACCACCTCCTCCCGTTAGGACACAGAAGGGGGGCACAGCTCTGCTATCAACCTCACACCCCATCAGGCTGCCTCCATCTTCAGACGTGGCCGAAGCCGCTGGGGCCCTCACAGGCCCGGCCCGCAGGAGGCCAGCCCCGGCCTCTGCAGTGAGGCTGCGTCTGATCCTCTGTCCCCTGAGCCGTCCCCTCCAGCCAGCCCAGACGGGATCCCAGGAGAAAAGCAGCCCCAGGGCCACCTCAGCACCCCATGGCCCAGGGTGGCCCACCCACACTGGATCGGGGGGAGGAGGAGGAGGAGAGGACGGACCGCCTCCAGGGCCCTCAGGACTGCAGGTGGGCCGAGGACCCGCTCCCGTCCCGGAAACCCCGTCCTCCGCCGGCACGCAGGGTGGTGGGGGCCCAGGCCCAGCTGGGGTCCCGGCCGTCCTGGCAGAGGCCTGGGTGCTTGGCGGCGGGTTCCTTCTCCCTGGGACGGAGCCAGCTGACCCAAACGGCCCCCAGCACCGCCCGCACCGCCCTCACGCCCTCTGTCCCTCTGAGTACCACCCGGTGAGCGTGCTGCCAGCCGCGGCCAGCAGCCAGTTCCCTCGGGCAGGGGCGCCGCTCAGCGCACAGCAAGTCCTCCCTGAGCCCCGGGTTCTGCAGCTTCCTGCACACCGGTGTCAGGAAGCCACTGTCACAGGCCCTGGTGCAAACGTTCGCTCCTACCGCCTCACCGGCCCTGACCCAGCCGGCAAGTCCCTGACCCGGACCACCCGCGGAGGGCGGCATTGCGCGCGCCTTAACAGGTGCCCGCGGCACGGAGGGCGAGGCCGGAGGACAGTCCAGCTCACAGCCGGGGGGGGGCGGGGGGGGGCAGAGGGCGAGAGGCTGGGGAAGCGCAGGCCTCCGGCTCAGGGCTGAGCTCCCAGCTGCCCTGCTGCGGCCAGAAGTGGCCCAAGGTGGTCATGTGGCTCCAGAATCCGGGTCCGGGCTGCGGGGACTTCCTGCTGAAAGAGCAGAGAGGGACCTGCACCCCGACAGCCCCCAACCCAGCCTCTATCCTCCTCTTCCCCCCCCCCCCCCGTCTCCTCCGCCCCCCTCCGCACACCTGGAGCCGAGCTGGCCACCAGGGCCTGTGGCTAGCACGTGACCTCCCCAATCACCACCAACTGCCCGGCTGAGACCTCGGAGCTGCCAAAGGCACAGGCTTTGGAACCTCCCGGAGGCACCCACACAGGGCACCCCCCTCTGGGCACCTGGTCTTCTTGGCTCCATCCCAGCCTCAGAGCGCTCCCTGCTTCTGGGAGGGGAGCTCAGACCAGGTCGACCCCTGCCTTCAGCGACTGCGCACTCTGCTCCCAGTGGCCGCTGGGATCCCACACGCCACACCCCACACCCCACACGCTGCACTGCGCCTGCGAGTTCGGCTGTCTTAAAGGGCCCAGGCGGTCCCCTGCCCCCCGTCCTGGCTGCTGGAAGATGGAGCCTGGCCAGTGCGGTGGGCAAACCTGGTGCCCACAAGATTTTGTTTCAATCACCACCATCACCAGCTCGCCGGAGAGTGGCAGGAGGAAGAGGAGGCAAAAGCCTGGCCTCCATGTGGCCAGATCACACTGAGCCTCAATGCTCTTTTTATTTTTTATTTTTATTTCAGAGGAAGGGAAAGGGAGAGAGGTAGAGACACCCATGATGAGGAAGAACCATGGACCAGCTGCCTCCTGCACACCCCCTACAAGGGATGGAGCCCACAACCCGGACATGTGCCCTGACCAGGAATCGAACTCGATTCGTGGTTTATCAAAGGGCGTGGTGACGCCTGCCAGGGGCCCCGGGTGACACGGGACCAGGATGACAGGAACGGGTCCTGTGAGGGCCGCCCCCACACCGCCCCTCGCACTGTGGCCGTGCCGCCCTCTGGGCGCGGCCTGCGTCTCTGCTGGGAGTCCCACGTGGGTTCAGCGCGGGAGACAGTGGTCAGTCCCTCAGAGCCTGTCTGTAGGAGATGCCCCGAGCCAGTGCATCTGTCCGCACCCGGGCCCGCCGATGTCCACCTCGGAAGGCTGGTTTCCGAGTCAGACACGTCTGAGAGCTAGATTCAGAGCCTCCTGCCTCCTTGGAGTGGCACCGACAGCCTCCGCAGGGAAGGCTCTGAGAGTCCTGCAGGCAAGACGCCCTCCGCGGTAGCCCGGCATCTCCCGCCTCTGACCTCAGTGTTCGTGTTTCACCTGTAATTTCCCCGGAATAAGCCGGGCTCCGGAGCAAGTCCCTGCTCCTGCCTGGGTCTCAGTTCCCCCCGTTGCACCACGAAGACGCCTAATGAGGTTGCAGCAGAGCAAGGCCTGGAATCCAGCCCTGACCTGGAGTCGGGCCTCAGTGCTGGGGCCACCGCACCCTAAATGGTCTTCATAAACCGGTCAACCTCGGCCCAAAGGGAGGGAAAGACCCCCTGGGAGAGAAAGGGGGCCCTCATTGGAGAAGTGGGAATGAATACCCCTATTTTGAAAAAGAAAAGTGAGGATCAGAGAGGGATGGCAACTTGCCCAAGGGCACACAGCAGCTACCCAGGGGCAGATCTAGGCAGCCTCCTCTGAATTGAGGAGGATTGGGGAGAACAGGAGTGGGGGGTAGTGGGGGGGGGTTGATTCTTACAGCCTCGGGCACACGGAAGGGAAGCCCAGCAGGGGCTCTCGCCCACCGTGGTGCCTGGTTCCAGTGTTCCTCCAGCCGCCTGGGATTCGGCTCCGGGTTTGACCACAGTGACCCCTGGTGGCGGGTCTCCAGGACCAGCTGCCCCACCCTGCTCAGGCCAAAGGCCTTGGGGATGGATCCCATGGGGGGCAGTCTGACGTCACTGAGTACCTCGGGGCTGAGAAGACTCGGGGCTTGGACCTGGGGCTGGTCCGAGTCCTCACACTGGAGCCACGGCAGCCGTTGCTGTGGAGACGGACTGTGTGCATCCTTCACAAGGCCACACACCCGTCAGAAAAGCACTCCTGCCCCTCCAGGAAGTTTCTCCTCCTGAGACCGCGGTCAGACCCCGCCCCACGTCCTGGCCGTGTGTGTGTCCTTAGGCAGGTTCACGTGCCTGGGTCTCACTTTCTCCGTCTGTGAAACGGGGGGGAAAGCCTGACCTTGCGTCTGCATGAGCTGGGCCGAGAAAGAGGAAACGGTGGCCTTTAAGTGAGAAGGAGGATCCTCTCGGACACCCCTCGGAGGGCCGGAGCGGGTCACCTCGGCCGCTCCGTGTCATCCAGGCCCCGTGCCCTCTCGTCTCCGGTCCCCCCGGCCCTTCCTGGTCACAGGACGGCTGTGCGGTTCGGGCCGGCCCATCGGGCCCCACGGTGCCGGCAGAGAAGGCAGGGCCTCCCTGCTCTCCATCCCCTCTCCCTCCCCTCGGGTGCCCTCAGCTCACAGGCCAGCCTGGGGAGGCGGCAGCCAGCGGGAGCTGCAGACAGTGCTGCTGCTAAGGAAGAGGCCGTGGCCGGGGACAGCGGCGCAGCCCACAGCCCTGCTCACGGCTCCTGGGACGCGGTGACAGTGGCCGGGCCTGCGTGTGACTCCTCAGAACACGAGCCTCGCGGCCCGGCCTCCTGACCCTGCCGCTGCCTCCCCGCAGGGCGGGGCCTGACTGCGAGCCCCCTCCTCTCCTCCGGCCCCAGGGCCACCCCCCCTCTGTCTCAGGCCCTACGCTCGGGATGAGCAAAGATCCCTCCAAAGACTTTGGAGTCTAAAACGTAAAGGCAGGCCGAAACCGGTTTGGCTCAGTGGAAAGAACATCAGTCAACGGACTGAAAGGTCCCAGGTTCGATTCCGGTCAAGGGCATGTACGTTGGTTGCGGGCACATCCCCGGTAAGGGGTGTGCAGGAGGCAGCTGGCCGATGGTTCTCTCTCATTGATGTTTCTAGCTCTCTCCTCTCTCTTCCTCTCTTAAAAAAAAAAAAAAAATCAATAAAATATATTTAAAAATTAAAAATAAAAATAAAATAAAACATAAAGGCAGAGGGGCTTGGTATCATGCAAACATTTCCCCCAGTGGCAAAGTGCAGTGACCAGGAACGAAGGTCTGTGTTAGTTAACGGCCCTGACCACACAGCCGGGCGATCGGGATACAGACACCACTGCCCACTGACCTTCGGGACTGTCAGAGGGCGGGTCTGGGGAGAGGAGCACTGTGGGTGAGAATGGCTTTTGATTTTTAAAAACCGCCAGCGTTCATCTAAAACAATAACAGCCAATAATAACAGGCCACGTGATAACGAACAATTCACAGGCGGGAGAGGCAATTGTTCAATTAGGAGCCGAGAGTCCCTGAGACGTCTTTTCTGAGGACCGTTGTGTGCGGCTCCGGGAACGCTAATTATTCCCGGTCGTGCTTTACACGCAGATGAGAAAGCCCGCCTGTCAATGTGACACAGGAGTGCTTTGTCACGGGAAACGCACGGCATGCACACGCACACACATCATGAGAGATCTGGACGGAACACAGGGTGGGGTCAGAGGAAGAAGCTGGAGGGGAGCTGACGGCCTCGGGCTCAGCAGGAGCAGCAGCCGCCCGCCCGCCCGGGGCTTCGTCACACCCGTGACCTTGGCCTCAGAGGTCACTGTGTTCTTTCCCGGAGGGACGCTGGGACAGAAGGCCTGGATCAGATCCCACCCACACCCACCAGCCGGTGTCCGGGGAGAAATCCCTTCTCTGAGCCTCTTCTCTCTGACACGGAGGGCAGCGGACATTCCATCGCTGCCCTGCCCGGGGCCTACTGACTATTTCTTCTGGAGTCTGCGTCCCTTATCGCCAAACCTGCTGCTGCACCGGAAGAAAAGTCACAGAGCCAGTGGCTCCCAGCCCCGCTCCCGCCCCGCCCCCGCTCCCGCTCCCAGCCCCGCCCCCGCTCCCACTCCCGGCCCCGCTCCCGCTCCTGCGTCTGCGGGTCCTCTGACCCAGTGCAGCGTGCCTGGTCAGCCCTGCTCCGAGCTCTCAGCTCTTTCCAGGGCAGGGCCAGGTGTGTCTGCCAGCATCCCATCCGGTAAAAACAGGTCACGTGACCAGGGGGTGACACTGCTTAGCCCCCACGGCGGGCACACAAAGCCGTGCTGGAAGGCATGGATAAGGCAAGAGTTGGGGCTCTGGGCCACTGGCACACGTGTCAGCACCCCAACTCCCTCAGTAGCTGCCCTCCCCGTGCACTGGGGTTTTGGGGAGGCTGACACCATCCCTGGCTCTAATCGCCTCTCTGAGGTGCGGAGCCTCAGGCTTTTATATATATATATATATTATTGATTTTTTAAAAATATATATTTTATTGATTTTTTTACAGAGAGGAAGGGAGATAGAGAGCTAGAATCATCAATGAGAGAGAGTGATCGATCAGCTGCCCCCGCACAACCCCCACTGGGGATGAGCCCGCAACCAAGGTACATGCCCTTGACTGGAATCGAACCCAGGACCCTTCAGTCCCCAAGCTGACACTCTATCCACTGAGCCAAGACGGTGAGGCCGCGGGGCGCGTTTTGCTCTAAGGGATCCTGTAGCCAACGTGGCCCCTGTGGCGCCACCGTGTGTCCCACAAGGAAGGAGACCGGGAAAGTCATCGCTAAGATCTTCCTGGAGAGAGAAAACTTTAAATCGCCCTCATCAGCTTCCGAGTTATACTCAACACCCAAACCATCACACATTAATGAGGTCAGTTGGAAAAGTCACTACATGTTTAAATTGTTTATTTATTGATAGAGAAAGAGAGAAACTTCTATTTGTAGTTCCGCTTATTTATGCATTCATGGTTGACTCGTGTTGGATGCCCTGACCACACCACAACCTTGGCGAACTGGGAGGACCCTCTAACCAGCTCAGCTAGCCGGCCAGCACATAAAAGTTTCTGTGTTTAGATAAAAACATACTCAGGAAAAATTCATAGCCTTCAAAGTTTTAAAAATATACATTTCTTTATTGATTTCAGAGAGGAAGGGATAGGGAGAAATACCGATGAGAGAATCATTGATCAGCTGCCCCCTCAAACCCCCTACTGGGGATCGAGCCCACAGTCCAGGCAGGTGCTCTTGGCTGGAATCAAACCCGGGACCCTTGTCCTCGGGGCGACACTGCAGGTTCTTTAATGAATGAGTTTAGCGTATACCTCAGGAAGCTGCACAGGCCCTTTGGGTGGAGAGGGCGTTGTGATTTGGGCGCAGGCCCATCCCACAGCCTCCCAGAAGGCCCCACAGCCATGCCTGCTGACCATTGGCCCACTCCCCACGGGAAAGTTGGGATGTAGGGTGGACAGCTGTAGCAGACGCTACTGGTTGCCTAGGTAACGTGGATGCTCCATTCTCCCTTCCCGCAGGACCGCCTGCTGGGGAAACTGCCCTCCTCCCCACTTCCCTTGCTTCTTGCTTTTAAGTATATTTTATTGACTTTTCACAGAGAGGAAGGGAGAGGGCCAGACAGTTAGAAACATCAGTGAGAGAGAATCACCGATCAGCTGCCTCCTGCACACACCCTACTGGGGATGTGCCCACAACACGTGACACGTGACACAAACCCGGCTAACGGCACAGGAGGGGTCGGCTGGGGGTCTGGGGGAGCTTCCTCCCTCATAGAGGAGACACAGGCCCCATCCCTCCTCCTCTGGGCGCGGCTGGAGGGTCCGAAGCCTGAAGGTGGCGGGCAGTGCCAGGGGGGCCTCCTTGCGCCGGAGGCGGGCGCTGCCCGGACGGGGGACGGGCAGCCTCCAGCTCCACCACAGCACACCTGCTGGGCCGGCCCCTCTCCTGCCTCTGACCCCGAGGGCTCGCCTGGCCAGAGCTGTCTCCTCCGCCTCTGCTTGGCCCTCCCCGCCACTCTCCTGTCCCCCACCCCAACCCCCTACCCCAGCACAGCGTGGCCTCGGTTCTCTGGTGAGCACTGCCCTCCCCACGAAGGGAACTGCAACCCTCACTGCTTCCCAAGCAGCATTATCCCCCATCAGCATGGCTCCCCGCCCCCAGCATTTCTCTCCCCATCCCTTCTCCACCTTCCCCATCACCACTCCGATCACCCCTCCACCTCCTGTCCGGCCCCAGCCCTCACCGCACCACCACCTTGGCCGTTGTGACTGCCCTCGTCTCCCCACCCCCCCAGCCACGGGCACTTCCCAGCTCCCGTCTCCCTCCTGTGACCTGGGCCTGCTACACCCCCATCGCCCCCGCAGCTCCACATCAGAGAACGAACATTTATTGAGCACCAGCGAACCCAGCCCCTACAGACCGCGGAGGCGCCCCCAGGCCAGCCCTCCCCAGGCCCGTGTGCGGTCCGGGCGCAGGAGCGGGCGGGGCCTGGCCAGGGTGCACCTGGACCTGGAGCAGGGTCCGGGGCCTCTGCCAGGTCCCGTGGGGGGTAAGGGGGGCGCTGCTTTCCTGAGAGCAGAACAATAAATAATGGAGGGCTGGGCCCCGGGGCGGGAGGCCCGGCTTTGGCTTCCCTGACTCCATGGGAGTGAGACGGTGCGGGGGCGGGGGGGGGGGGGGAGCGGGGCAGGAGCCTGGGGGAGAGGGTCCCGGGGCCCTCCGTGTCTCCGCGGGGCCCTCGCCTCGGGGTCACAGAGCATGTGGCTGAAATGCAGGCGGACTCGAAATGGTGGCGGAGGGGACGGGGGGCTGCGGGCGGGGACCATGGCCCTGCCGGCAGCCCCTAGAGGGGGGCGTCATCAGTCCTCCATCTGGGGGGGTAGCTCTGCCGGTGGCCATCGCAGCTGGGGTTCCCCACGGTGTCCAGAGGCACCACCACCTCGTCCGGGTTCGAGTTCTTATTCAGCTCCACCACGCGTGGCACCACCGAGGACCAGCGATCTGGGGAGGGCGGCGAGGGTGAGGGCTGGGGGAGCGGGCACGTGCCCATAGGAGCGCCTACTGTGTGCCAGGCCCACCCAGCGCTCCGAGGGGGTCTCATGGCCCCACCTCACGGGCGGAGACGGCTCAGCACACATGGAGCACACACGGCGCACACGGAGCACACACAGCACACGGAGCACACACGGCGCACACGGAGCACACGGCGCACACACAGCACACGGAGCACACACAGCACACGGAGCACACGGCGCACACGGAGCACACGGCGCACACGGTGCACACACAGCACACGGAGCACACGGCGCACACACAGCACACGGAGCACACGGCGCACACACAGCACACACAGCACACGGAGCACACGGCACACACGGAGCACACGGCGCCGTCAGAGTCAGGCAGGCGAGGCTGGCCCGCACCCTCCCCCGGCCCACGGCTCAGTGCGGGAGGGAGGCCCGGCAGGCACAGGACTCCGCGGTCAGCTCCCCGGCCCTCCCCCTCCACCGGCTGACCCGGGTCTCAGGAGGGACAGGGGCTCAGGCTCTCCGTGAGGAGACCGCCCAGCCGCCCCCGCGCCCCGCCGCCCCCCGGCCCGGCCGCTCACCCCTGCGCAGGCGGCCCACGGTGTGCGAGAAGCCGTAGTACTGGTAGCTCTCGTTCCTGCCCGGGTCCTCGTTGATGATGCCCAAGTTCTGGTTCCAGTGCGACCAGTTCACCTCGTCCACCCTGGCGGCCACGCAGGGAGGGTCAGGGGAGCTCCACCCCAGGCAGCCCAGCTCGCCCTCCTCCTCCTGTGCATTCTGACCATCTCTGCATACAACTCAGGGCGTTAAGTAAATCCCCAAGGCTGTGCACCATCACCACGCTCTGATCCCGAACTGTTCTATCCCCACACGGAAATGAGCTGCCCAGCCCCGCCCCCGCCCCCCCGCCATCGCCCCCCCCCCCCCCGGCTGCCTCTCCTTTCCGCCCGGGCACGGACATGTCGTGTGAGCGGCACAGAGGACACGGCTCTGGGCCTGGCTGCTTTCTCTCAGCATGACGTGTCTGAGGTTCACTCATGTGGCACCACAGGCTCAGCCACACGCCCACCGTGGACACCTCCTTCTTACCCCCCCCAGCGCTGGGGCACCCTCCTTCTTACCCCCCCCAGCGCTGGGGCACCCTCCTTCTTACCCCCCCCCCCAGCGCTGGGACACCCTTCTTTTTAACCCCCCTCTCCCCCCAGCGCTGGGGCACCCCGGGAAGGCAGGTCACAGCCTCCAGAGTCCAAACTGGCTCAACGTGATTTTTCCTTTTGGAGATTATTTTTGTTACTTTTACCCAAACCCCATTTCTTGAGCAAGCACTACGTGTTAGGACCGAGCAAGGGAGATACGCCCACTGCTCCCAGCTCACAGACAAGGAAGCGGGGGCTGTCACTGTGCCCCAGGTCCAATGCTGAGCAGCGGGTCGGGGTTCAAACTGAACAGGACAGACCGCTGGCCTATGAGCTGGGAGCTGCTGCCAGGCCCAGCTCCCGCTGAGGACCCCACACGTGACTGCTCTCAGGCTGCCTTCTCCCCCCCCGCCCCCCCTCTGGCCAGCTTCTGAGCAGAGGCTGGCTCGGGCCCCGGAGAAGCTGGGCCTCTGGGTAACAGGAAGCCCGGGAGGCTGCGGGTCCTCTCCCCTCTCAGCGAGGCCCCCGCTGATGGTCAGCGGGGTGAATCCTGAGACAGTGTCCCTGGTGCCTGGGCAGTTACCGCCTCCGGGTGGCCCATCCCATCGCACAGCGGGCCGGGCGGTGCTAGCACTGTGCCCATTTCACAGATGAGGAAGCCAAGGCTGAGGGTGAACCGATTCGCCCAACCTCGGCCAGTGGAACAGAACGTCGGGCAGGACCTTCCGGGCCTGTGGCTCCACCTCGCGGGAGGACCCGCCCCGTCCCGTCTGTCCGTCCCCCGGCCGCCCGGCCGCCGCCTCACCTGAAGCACCACCTGCGGTCGGGGGTGCCGTCCGAGCTCTTGCCCACGGTGACCATCTCGCCGGAGCGGAAGGCCTTCCTCAGGAACACGGGGAAGGAGCGCTCGATGTCCAGGATGGTGGTGGCCCACTGTGGGGAGGGCGCGCGGTGAGCCCCACCGCCCTGAGGGCAGGGGTGACAGGCGGGGGGCGGAGACACAGGCCTCCAGCTCCCACCGGCCTGGGGACAGCTACTGACCCGGACCCCGACCCGCAGGACGAACGGGCGGGGCGGGACCCGGGGAGAAAGGCGGCCGGGACCAGCACAGCAGCCGCCCCTCGGCGTGGGGAGCACCGGGGAGGGGGAGGGACTGGGACACAGCGGGCACAGCCCACACAAAGGGGCAGCCGCCTCCGGCCCCCAGGCCCCCGGCTCCCGGCCCCCAGCCCCCGGCAGAATGTGGGCCACCTGCCAGGAAAGGCCACGCCTGGATTTTCACTGAAATCTCTTCGCTTTAGAACTCTGCATTAAGTTTTTTAATGGATAAAGGAAAAAATAAATCATTGCTGGTCCAATCCAATCCACAGGCTGCCCCCGTCTGCATCATTCACGTCTCACCCAGTGGGGACACTGAGGGGGAGTGAGGATCCAGAGCCGGCCTGGACGGTGCCGAGGCCCGGCTGGAGGGTGGCCTCGGTCCCTCTCTCCCCGCCACCTCCTTGGCCTGCAGTGCCGCTGCCTGGGCCTCGGAGGCAGTGACCGCGAAAACCCGGATACGGGAGCTGAGCGGGCCCAGGCCTCGGCCTCCCGGGATCGCGGAACCCCCCGGAAGCAAAGCAGCCCCGCCCCCACCTCTCCCGGCCATGGAGGCCCAGGCCACGTCTTCCACTCAATAAGCACGGGGGGCGGGGGCGGGGGGGTCCTGGCAGCTGCCCGGCCTCAGCGCAGACCCCGGCTGTCTGCCCGGCTCCCTGAGCTCTCTTGGTGTCCGGGGCGACCCTGTCCTCTGACTGACCCCACGGTGGGTGAGACCTCGCTGGTGGTCAGGCAAGAAGCGCTGGCAGCGCAGCAGGGGGCTCTGGGACGCAGGCGCAGCCTGGATGCCCATCTCACAGGCAGGGAGGTGGAGGTGGAGGCAGGAGGCGGTGTGGCCGCCCGGAGGGGAGGCTGGGGAGGTGCGGGGGGTCCGGGGCCCCCGGGGGGGAGGGGGGAGGGATAGGCGGACGGGGCCGGCTCACCTGCAGCTTCCAGATGTGCTTGCTCTCCTTGGACACCTGGCCCACGGTCTCGCCCATGAGGGCGATGAGCATGTTGAGCAGCAGCACGAAGGTGAGGATGATGTAGGTGACCAGCAGCACGATGAACACGGCGGGGTACTTGGTGCTGCTCAGCATCTCCAGGTCGCCCATGCCGATGGTCAGCTTGAAGAGGTCCAGCAGGAAGGTGCTGAAGGTGTCGCTGTCGCGGCAGGAGGGGTAGGTGGGCGCCGTGCAGTTGGCCTGGTCCTCGCCGCACGCCTTCATGCTGGCGCACGGGTGCAGCAGGGACACGAGGGCTGCGGGGGCGGGAGGCACTCGCTGGGTCAGATGCGCTGAGTGTGGAGGGGAGGGGCATTTCCGTTGGGGGAGGGGAGACCTGAGGCTGGTGACGGGAGAGCTCGGCCCTGGGCTCCCAGCAGGGCAGCCAGGCCAGGCTCTCCCCGGATCCAAGGCCACTGCTCCTTCCAGAACTCCTCAACGAGGTCCTGGCTGGGGTGACCCTCCAGGGGCATCTGCAGGGTCCTGAGACGTGTCTGGCTGCCGCGGCTGGGGGGCAGGGTGCTGCTGGCGTGTACTCGGCAGAGGCCAGGGACATGGCAAACCCTCACCCACAGGCCAGGCCAGAAGAGAATCCTCCGGCCCCACAGGCAGCGAGGCTGAGAAGCCTGGTCAGCCCAGCGTTCCCGAAGGCCCCGGAGCCCAGGTGCCCAGCCCAGGTGCCCAGCCCAGGGCGGACTCTGCTCACAGCCCCGAGGAGGGGCGGGAGCCGGCACCGCCTGCACAGAAGCCCCTCGCCGAGGCCTCACCCTGCAGACGCCTCTGCTGCCGGCGCTGCCCACCCCAGCCCCGCCGGCAGCTCAGAGCCTCCCCACGCGAGCAGCAGCCACGGCCCGGCCCCGGGCAGCGGGTGCGGGCAGCGGGCATGGGGCCGAGCCCTGCGCTCAGGGGCATCGAGGGCCGTCGGGCCTTCCGCCTGGGTCACAGCTCGTGCCCGCCCACGGAGGTGCGCAGTGGTCGCTGGGATGTGTGTCGAGAAGGATTCTGAAGTCCCGTCTGGACTCATCAGAAAAGCAGTTCTGTGATCCACTGGCAATGCCTGTCGCGGCACGAACGTGCAGAACACGAGCACGTGTGCCGCCTGAGTCCTGTCGGTCTCAGGCTGGGCAGCCGGGCCCGCAGCAGACGCCGGGGCCACGCTGGCCACAGCTTCTGCCTCAGTTTCTACCATGAGGATGCAGGGGGGCTGGACTTGACCCGAATCCCAAACCACCATGGAACCCAGCACTCTGTCTAGTTCTTCTCCGTCCGTCCCTGGGAGGGCCGCTGCACCCGGTCCCTCCCCCCAGCAAAGGTTACAGCTCTGGTTCCCAAACAGCCCGCCCCCCGGGCTGCAGCAGCACTGCCACACGCTCCGCGGCAGGGCGGTCCCCGCCAGCCCCTCAGATGGCAGTGAGGGGTGAGTGAGGCCGGCCACTCCCTTCGGATGCCGGGCACTGAGTGGGCGACCAGCCGCCCCCTCGGGACCAGCCCACGGGCGTGGTCCATATCCCACTCCTGGTCCCTCTCCCCAGCCTGTCCCTCCCCACTCCTGGTCCCTCTCCCCAGCCTGTCCCTCCCATTCCTGTCCCTCCCCAGCCTGTCCCTCCCCACTCCTGGTCCCTCTCCCCAGCCTGTCCCTCCCATTCCTGTCCCTCCCCAGCCTGTCCCTCCCCACTCCTGGTCCCTCTCCCTAGCCTGTCCCTCCCCACTCCTGGTCCCTCTCCCTAGCCTGTCCCTCCCCACTCCTGGTCCCTCTCCCCATTCCTGTCCCTCCCCACTCCTGGTCCCTCTCCCCAGCCTGTCCCTCCCCAGCCTGTCCCGCCGGGGTCCCTCCACACCATGACATCACGGAGAAACCGTATTTGAGGGAGCCAGTATTGAGTTTTAAAAAGGACCTGGGCTACCCGACCGGTGTGGCTCAGTGGTGAGCACTGACCTATGAACCAGGAGGTCAGGGTTCGATTCCCGGTCAGGGCACATGCCTGGATTGTGGGCACAATCCCCAGGAGGGGGCATGCAGGAGGCAGCTGATCCATGATTCTCTCTTCATTGATGTTTCTCTCTCTCCCTCTCCCTCTCCCTTCCTCTCTGAAATCAGTAATGAACAAACAAACAAATAAAACGTCCTGAGCTGATAGATCCCTTATGCAAACACTCTCCCCTGTGGCCACGCCCCTTCGTGTGGCTCTGCAGCGCCATCTGGGAGGGTCTCGTCTGTCCCCACCTCTGACCGAGGCCGCTCAGTCCTGCTTTGGCCGGTCGAGGGGGCGGACGTGGTGCCAGGCCAGGAGGTGACCCTGGACCCTTCCGCTCGCGTCTGAGAGCCCCCAGGCCACCCTGGGGAGCCGCTGGAGGAGTGACCATAGGGACAGCAAAGTTCCCCCCCAAGGTCACCTGCCAGCCCAGGCCGCCCGCCCAGCCCCCAGCTGAGCCACCCCGGTCTGTGAGCCAGCCGGAGGGTATATCATGGCGGCTGTCTGCAGCCCCCGCGGCTCATCGGTGTCTCCGCAGTAGCAGCTGACATGCCAGTCTCTCTCGCGGTCCTAAGCCTGTTTCCTGTCTGCGGGAGGAGACAGCGAAGGCTGCTGCCTCCCAGGCTTGTCGGAGAGCTAAGAGGCGGGGTGGGGAGGCCTCAGCCGGCATGGCAGGCCGTGAGAACCCCGCACAGCTGCGTACGCTCCCCACATCACTGCCCGCTGGTCCTCAGACACGCACACACACAAACACACACCCCCCGCAGCCCCGGCGCCGAGCTCACCGGACGCGTAGCCGATCATGAAGAGCAGGTAGACCAGCAGGAAGCGGAACAGGTCTTTGAAGAGGATCTGCAGACGCCGCGGGAGGACGGAGGCCAGGGTGAGACACGCGGCCTCTCGCTCTCCCGATGCTCCGTCCCCACCCCTCCCCACGCCCGGCCCTCCCGGGCCCAGGCCCGCCGCGGCCCCCTGCCCGTGGTGCACGGCACCGTATGCCGGTGAACGGCACGGGCGCGCTCAGAGGCCCCGCCCCGCACCTTCTGGATCATGATGCTGTAGGTGCCCGTGAGCTTCAGGCCGCGCGTGAAGTACAGGGCGTTCATCCAGCCCAGCACCAGGGCGAACACCATGACGGCCAGGTACGCCTCCACGCCCGCCAGGTAGAGGGCCGCCGAGACGATCACCAGCACCGAGTAGATGAAGCTGCAGGCGGAACGGACGGAGGGGGGTGCGGGGGGGCGGTGAGGCCCTGAGGGGAGAGCTCCGAGCCCTCCAGGCACCCAGACACCCAGAGCTCTGGAAACCCAGAGGGTGCACAGTGGGCTCCGGCTCCCGCGTCCTGTTAACCAGAAGCTCCATAAACGGACATAACTGACAATTCCTGGGGGCAATGGCCTGAGCCCTGCCAGCTCCCGAAGAGACCCCCTGGGAGCCGCGAGGGGGGGGCACGGTGTGAGGGGGGTGTGGCCTTGGGGGGGCGTGGTGTGAGGGGGGGTGTGGCCGGGAGGGGGGGCGCGGTGTGAGGGGGGTGTGGCCAGGAGGGGGGCGTGGTGTGAGGGGAGATGTGAGGGGGGGTGTGAGGGGGGAGACGCGGTGTGAGGGGGGGTGTGAGGGAGGGTGTGAGGGGGAGTGTGAGTGGGGAGGCGCGGTGTGAGGGGGGTGTGAGGGAGGGTGTGAGGGGGAGTGTGAGTGGGGAGGCGCGGTGTGAGGGGGGAGGTGTGGTGTGAGGGGGTGGTGTGAGGGAGGGTGTGAGGGGGAGACGCGGTGTGAGGGGGGTATGAGGGGGGAGGCACGGGGTGAGGCGGGGAGGCGCGGGGTGAGGGGGGTGTGAGGGGGAGGTGTGGCCGTGAGGGGGGAGGTGTGGCCGTGAGGGGGCGTGGTGTGAGGGGAGAGGTGTGGTGTGAGGGGAGGCTCGGTGTGAGGGGGGAGGTGTGGCTGTGGGGGGGGCGCGGTGTGAGGGGGGAGGTGTGGTGTGAGGGGGAGTGTGAGGGGGGGTGTGAGGGGGGAGACGCGGTGTGAAGGGGGTATGAGGGGGGAGGCGCGGGGGGAGGGGGTTGTGAGGGGGGAGGTGTGGCCGTGAGGGGGGAGGTGTGGCCGTGAGGGGGGAGGTGTGGCCGTGAGGGGGAGGTGTGGCTGTGGGGGGGCGCGGTGTGAGGGGGGTGTGAGGGGGAGGTGTGGCCATGGGGCTCACGGCTCGCTCTCCAGCTCAAGGGAAGGAAAGACTGCCACCTGCAGGCACAGTGCCGAGGCGGACATAACAATCCATCACAGCACCCACAGACACAGCCCCAAGCCCTCCCAGAGGCACTGCGGGCGGTCCCAGCAGGTTAGAGTACTCTGTCCACGGGGCCATGGCCTCCGACAGCCAGAGCCCTCTGCAGGCAGAAGACCCTGCTGCTCGCCCTGACTTGGGCTCAGGTGGCCGCCTGGGCTCGCTCGCTGCTGTGGGGAGCCTCACCCCCTCACCCCCACCAGGACGATGTCCCAGCCCAGCCCCACCGTCCGCCCCAGCTCCGGGCCTCCACTCACTAGAGCAGCTGGAAGGAGCCGTCGATGAAGAGGGA